>NC_142522.1:37598451-37683451 GCF_964205215.1 Stylophora pistillata
CAGTCTACTACAAGGATATGCGGACCCGGGAGTTATAAGGAGTATAATCCAAATAGGTACTTACTTCCAAGGTCACAGTATCCAGCAGCAACGTACAAAAGGTCACTCAAACACTCTCTTATTGAAATTCCTTCCTGTATGAGCTTTTGTCCTTTTTCCTGATCTCCCTGCAAGATAAATCACTCCTGTAAATATCTGGGTTCATTCTATCCTAGCGCAAGTGGTACCTCGTGAGGATTGAAAAGACTAGCCCATTTGCATCCATGAAGTTTCTTTAGATTTTCTACAAACTTCGGTACACGAGGAGAGCTTACAAACTACGTCTTAGCCTTCGACTCTCGTGAGCCCTACAGATTAGAATGGAAAAGATAAGAAGAAAAAGAAAAGAAGGAAAATCAAACAAAAAAAGACGACGCACCGTCCTCTTTTATGCTTACTATTTTCTCACCTGCAGTACAAAACATACCCCGAGCTTACTGGCGGTGTGCGCATGCGTTTGGGACTTTTGTTCCTCTTCTGGCAATGTGCTGCGTATGTCATATGCTTCCTGAAACTTTGCAAGGGTGGCTTGGTTTTCTTCTGGGCTGTCTTTGCTGTGAGACACGTCACAGAGACGACGGAATCCGAGTGAATTCAAGCTCTCTGCATGTTTCTTCTTATCGCCGGACGCTTTAGCAATATCACAGCATTTCTGGTATAGCATTGTGCGCTCTTTAGGGAGAGTCAGAACTTTTGCCACAAAATCCAGCACTTCTGTACTATTAACGACGTCTAGAACGAAATTTTTGTCATCTGAATGACTAGAGTCTTCGAGACAATTCTTTAACGCTTCCATGATATTCGCTTTCTGCTGTCGAAACTTATGGATGGCAAGCAAAGCTGAATCTTTGCTGATAAACTCTCTACTCAAGACTCTTAGCAGATCAAGGTAATGATGGTTGAATTTGCGCTGAGTGGCGTGCCATAATTCACCCATGCCTAGAGATTCTTTCTCTTTCCGGAAGTAGGCTTGGACCAAAGGATGTATCCTCACCTTTTCGTCGACGTCCCTCTGAAGGAGAGCACACTTGACCATCCTAGTCTTCACTAAATCACAGTGTAAAGGATCTTCAAAAAGAAACTGAATGTCCTCAGCTGAGAACCCCGACGGGAAAACAGAAAGAAGGACAAGATTCTTTTTGATTTCAGCGGAAAAATTCGTAAAGAACACTTTCAACGTGTTATAAACCTCATTCGCACTAGTCTTGATAAGTTGTATGGGATTATTCCTAAGGTATCGGATTAATCTCTCGGGACTAAAACCATTATTCAGAAATTCAGAGTAAGTCACAAGAAGGAGTGGTATCCCACCACAAAGTTCAGCCAGTTCCTTGGAGTGTACCTCGTTACAGTCATCAACTAAACTCCGGAGCAGTTCAGCAGACGAGTCAGGATCCAAAGGTTTGAGTGGAAACTTATAAACGTCTGCCGACCTGAATTCAATATCTTTTCGAGTAGTGATTATTAACTTTACATTCGGCGCAAATTTCACCAGCCATTCAGCGAATTTTTCAAATGCGTCATCCTGTATATTCTCTGTATTGTCTAGTACAATGACAGTTGGGATATTTCGCTCCGATAGTTTACGCTTCGCAAGGGACACAAAATCAGCGTTTTGCGACCAGGTACGACTACTTATTCGACCAAGAATTTCACTGCAGACGTCTACGAGTCCCCGATGATGACTCTCTACTCGAATATGTGTAACAAACTGGTCACCCTCTTGCTTTAACAAGTGACTTACACGGACTCCCAATTCAGTCTTCCCCATTCCTGGAATAGAAAGAAGAACAACCATACGAGAAGTCTGTAGTTTCGTTATGATTTGTTTTACCTCCGCGTCTCTGCCAACAAAGTGAAGGGTTAAACATGGAAGGTTTTGAGGTTGAACTTTCGCTGAAATACAAAAAACAAAAAAAAAAAAGAGTTTGAACAGATACAAGAACGGAAGTCGATAAACCAATGAAACCCTAAAAACATAAGATCCCAAATAATTGTTGACGATTTTAAAAAAGATGAAATAAACAATTTTTAATAGAAGAGAAAAATCGAGTTTCCAGATGGAAACTCGATTTAAAAAAACGAGCATAATTTTTGTTCTTTCTCTAAAAGTAGCAGTAGTAGCATAATCAGCATATATCTAAGATTTTTGGTGAAGGGAACATTACCAGAGTGATGACTCGTTTGGTCTAGGATTGTTTATTTTCAAGTTCGGTCCATGGTCCATTGTCTTGGATGATAAAGGACGAATGTTACCGCAGATACTGAGTCGTTCGGGGGCACGCCAAACTGGGCACACCGGAAGTTTTTTAGATAATCTTTTTGCTTTTTAGAGCAAGTATGCAACTCAAAACAAGGAATATATCCTGCTTTATAGACAAGAAATATATTATTTGGACTTGTCTGAATAAGTTATTTTGAGAAAACGTAGCATAATTTCCTACTGACGAGCATAATTTTGAGCATAATTTGAAAAAAAAAGAAAAAAAAAAAAAAAATCCGAGCAATGTAAGTAGCATAATAAGCAACTTTTACTATCACAATCTATACAGGCCTACCTGTCTAACCCAAACCGTGGAACCCCAGACCCTCATATACTATAGGAAAATTCATTACCTGACGGGGGAATATCGCATTAAATTGCTCTTGAAAACCGATATCGCACGAAACGCATAATAGAATAAAAATAAGAAAAAAAGAAAACGGCAAAATTAATATTATTTGTTTCTATTCTGAGCGCAAAACAAGAGATACGAATCAATATCACTTATCTTCGTTAAAGTCCTGGAGATGTTATCGAACGCGTCTATGTTCACTCAAGAAATTTAGTCGCTATCACGGCAGTATGCTGGATGCTATGCCCAAAATTATGCCTGCATAATTCATCTGAGCCAAATGTAAACAATAAACCGTTAAGACTTCGATCCCGATATTCTCAAAAAATAGCAAAAGCTCCCGCAGGAATCGCATTGGTTCACTCCAATAAATGATGGTACTTTTCTCCCATTTTAAAAAGTAAAAGTAACGTTTTCTAGCTTTCTGTAAAAGAGTGTTTTAGCAGTTCACTATTAAATGTTTGTTGATAAATTGCAACCAGCCCTTAACCGCGAGATTTACAAACTCGGGCAACGGTAAAATTTTGAAGATGGTGTCACCAGAATATACTCAGTTAGAAGGCGTTTTACACAGTCGAGTAAAACGTTTTAGAATATTTTGTCGAACTGTAAACATTGATACCGTAGCCAAGGATCCAATCAAACATCTTTAGGTGCTTCCTCAAACTATAGGCAGACCACACAAGCTTTTCTCCGTTTCCTCTCTGTACGGCCTCCGGCCAAAAGTAATTTTGTAAAAAGACGCTTCAGACGGCCCATGAAGGCAAAAAAATACCACAAATGTGTCGATTAACATTTCATTTAAGTATATTGATATATTCTGACCGAGATCGGGTGTCGGCCACAATCTTACCTTGTTCCTCAATCGAAGTGGCCAGCCTAATGCATCCGACGTCTGTCAGAAGCTCTATCAAATAGGACACGTCTTCTAAGCAGATTTTATCGCGGTGGCGTAAGAAGCTCAAAAACTCGCGTTGGCTCTTGATGGCATCGAGCTTTCCTCGTGGCAAATCATTATTGTTGGTTTGATCGTTACAGAGAAATTTCATTTCCTCCAACTCTTCTTTTGTTATTTCGTCAGCAATTTTATCCAAGAAAGCATCGAACTGATCTCCTAGGAACAGATGTAAGAAAGCAGTATAGAGATCAAGCCCTGATCTTGAAGAAAAACTAAAACAAGAAAAATTAAATCTAACACTTATTTAAACAATTAATCATTTAATTAAGGCTGTTTACTTTTTTTGTCGGTTCTTAGTCGTAGAGAGAGAAAAATAAAACGCATTAAAGAGCAATTTCTGGATTTTGCTGAAACATAGAAATAAACAATGCTTTCCATAAGATCTCTGAGTGTTTTTTTGTTTGTTTGTTTTTTTTTACGAGAAGATCGTCGCATTGTCATGTAATTCGTGTATGTTTGTCACACCAGTATTGCTGTTTATTCTAAAGCGTACGCTTTCTTCTCCTTCAATTGACAGGTGTTACATGGTGACAGTTACTTGTCAAAAAATGTTTCAAAGTTTGCTCGGAAGCCTTTACAGTTATATTTACAAATAAAAAATATTTCGGTGAAAGCTTTCTCTTTCATTTGAATAACTTCATAACGTCTGTATTCTTTATCGTCCACTCGCTAACAAATTGTTAAGTTCATGGAGGATTTTCCCGTAATTAAAATGGTAATTGTAGCCCTAAATCATTCGGGTTCTTTTGGCAATCATTTTGTTTTGTGTTAGAAAAAAATAAAAATGTTGTTTATTAGCATAGGTCGGTCCGTATTGGGAAAATCTGTGCCCTCTGTCTTGATTACTGCCCGAGGCCGTAGGCCACGGGCGGTATCCAAGACCTCGGGCACAGTTTTTCCCAATACGGACCGACCTATGCTAATGAATAACATATTTAGAGACCAAATATCAGTGTTAAGTCCCTACCGTGCTTTGTCGTCGAATTCATGACAAACGAATCCTCAAACTCGTAATCTTCGCAAAACAACTTTTGAAATGTAGAATCGGTTTCTCAGATATCACGTGATTTTTCGTATTTTTGTGAAAGAGTTACCAAAGTTGGGCAAGCTGTAACGCAAGTGATCTTTATGAAAATAATTTTCTGTGTCAAGCTTATTCAAGTTTGAGACAACGACAAAATTAATCGCGTCGCTTTCCATGTTTTAATAATGAGCTTAAGATCGACAGCAGACATGTGGGACGGCAAGCGGAAGTGAAGTTCCCGCCGGTACTTCCGGCTGCCGTCGTTGTGAGGTTTCCCACCGTAGCTGCCTTGTCCCGGGCCCAGGAACTTTTAGCAAACCACGACGGCTACGGCAACGAGAGCGGAAAAACAGTAGATCTAAAACAATACATCTAATCGGCAGAACAATAGCACAGCACGTGCGTTTTAAAACTTTGTACATTTCTTAGCCGTCCTTTGCAAAACAACAACGTGAAATCACCAAAATTTGCGTCGTCTGCGAAGCGAAACCGCGGCGGAAAATTATTTCAATTTTACATTTGGAACTCAACGCTACTTTTATGCGTTATGTTGATTTTGAGGTCTGGCGCCCTATGAGACGGTAAACACATGCAGCCATTTTCGAAATTCTAACTAAAAGTAGAAACTCATTTTTTAATCGACGTCTTCCGTGGCGTTGCCGTCCTGACTGCTTAAAGCCCCTTGTGTGGAGGAGGCCATTTTGCCATCGCGCCTAAAACGTGAGTAAACTTTAGCAAAATAACGCCATTTGAACTTACTTTGGGCGAAAATTGTTGGCCATTTTTAAAAGTTTATTGTTATGAGAGGATGTCTGTAAAATAGCTGAGAAAATATAAACGATTTGTCCGAGGAAATTTTAGCTTTATTCGTTTGCTTTTCTCATAAACAGTTCGTCATTAGTACTGGCTCGATGTTAACAAGGAAAGCAACCCAATAAGTTTTACAATCTCACTGTTTCTCTTTATTTCAATGAAAAATTCGTAGACTTGTTCGGGCATAAATTGATGGACATGATATTATTCCATTTGTCTTTTCTCAAGTAGGCATAAAAAGATTGTGCTCGGCAACTTTTGAGCAACTTTTAGCGTTTTCAGCAACTTTTTGTATTGCGAGCAACGGTCAGTAACCTAGAGCAACTTTTGCCTTCCTTGGCAACTTTTGAGTCAACAAGTAGTTACAAAATGAACAAACCATCAAAAACGTCTTTATCAAAAGGGTTATTTATTAAAACTGGTCAAGACTAAGGATGTCGTACGCCCACAAACTGGACAGCAGCTATCTATCTAACGGGCGCTTGCATCCAGTGGTCATTCGCTCCAACAATAGAGCTTCCCGCGCGTGCGAGGCATCACAATTAGAAACCGAAATGTCTGACGGAGAAAATGAAAATAATAGAGATATTGACCCTGTTGAGGTTACCATAGCCGCTGGGGCAACTCTTAATACTCCTGCAAGAGCTTCAATTTCTAGAAAGCGCAAAATTCACGTCAACGAAGGCAAATACAAACAAAGAGAAGCGGTAGCTCGACCCCGTCCTCAAGGAAAGGAAACGCAACATGCGCCTGGGATCGCGTGAAAGTCTATCCAAAACGTCATTAGGAAATACTTTCTGTTTAAGTTACGTTGAGATTATATTGATCATATTGTTGTGATTCAAATTTTTCCCGTGTTTAAAAAGGTCACTGTACCCACACAGGTACGCTAATCTTCTCAAGAAAAGACAAAGGCCTTTAATTCCATCGCATACAATCCCTTGTTCACGTGTATACGAATTAGGCAGCCCCATTACGTCTGCGAGAATTAGTATGTCCCTTTTTCGGTAACGAAATCATTCTGCCAAGCACTCACGTCGGTCGAGTCTTTCCAAGTCAAAATGTTCGTAAATCTGGTAGAGATAATAGAGATTCTTAGAAATGTTGGCTTCATACAACAGTAAAAATTCACCTTCTGAAATGTCATCATCAACGAAACTTGCGATCAACAATCTACGAGGCTTTCTAAAGGTAGCCCTTGCCTCTGCTAAACATCGAAGAGGAAAGCCAGTACAGCCGCTGCCGCGCGCGCTATCTTAGGCTATTTTTCGTGCCATTGCAACGGCGACCTCTCCCCAAGCCCCCTTGACCAAGTCTGCTGTCCCAGACGTCTACCGTCGTCGGATCCTAAGCTCATTGATTATTTGTTGTAAAACGTCGACCAGAACAATTTTCTTCAGTGCACTAATAATCAAAGTTTCACGTTTCTGCTTTACTTGCGTTGCATCACAACTACTCAAATTGATTTTCGAGGCGCCTTAATTACTCGAGCATGTCACTTCCCTGCAAAGATGTCTTTGAAAGCTAAAGGATATGTAGCGACAAAAGTTTTTCGTTGCATAGACATTTTAAGTCTTACAGACAAAATGCGAGAAAAAGTTATCTCAACCCAGTCGGGTAGAAATTGGGCATCTTTAGGTCCATTTTCAAAAAATAATTTTTAGAAATTTCATTTTGTCTGTCGTCTGAACTCTGAAAAGCATGTTTGCCAATTGCCTTGGCAGCTCTTTTCCCGTAACAATTGTATAATAACTGCAGTATCATCGACCCTACCGTTTCGCATTAACTTTACTTGGGTAATAAGATCGTAGCAGAATGAATCACTGTAGGATGAAAGTAATTTTACTAAAATAGCTTGTCAACGAGGTTAATGGTTATCAAATGACGCCGGATATAGCGAGACATCAACAAGAAGCTCAAGACGTATATGAGCACGATCCTTCGCAGTAAAGCACTATTTGAGCAATAGTGAAAATCAGACCTGAAAAAAATTTCAGGCCTGTACGGGATTCGAACCACTGACCTCTGCGATACTAGTGCAGCGCTCTACCAATTGAGCTAACAAGCCAACTGGGAGCAGGCCATCAAATTAATTCGACATAAACCCGTAGATGATAAATCAAACAACAACAAACATATGAAACATATGTGTGAACTGCGGTTATCCTTCGCAGGATCGTGCTCATATACGTCTCATAACCGCAGTTCACACATATGTTTCATATGTTTGTTGTTGTTTGATTTATCATCTACGGGTTTATGTCGAATTAATTTGATGGCCTGCTCCCAGTTGGCTTGTTAGCTCAATTGGTAGAGCGCTGCACTAGTATCGCAGAGGTCAGTGGTTCGAATCCCGTACAGGCCTGAAATTTTTTTCAGGTCTGATTTTCACTATTGCTCAAATAGTGCTTTACTGCGAAGGATCGTGCTCATATACGTCTCATAACCGCAGTTCACACATATGTTTCATATGTTTGTTGTTGTAAGAAGCTCAAGGTAAAGAAAATATGCAAAACATTAACATTTTTTGTAAAAATTTCTGTCTTTTTCATTTATATCCAGAGCAAGAGAGTGAAAAATACAAATAACTGTCCGATCTTTATCGCCAAACTGGTGAAATGAATGTCAGAACTTTAATTTCTACATTCATCCTTGTTAGTTGATCAACGAAACCCATAGTGAAGTAAATATGACGCGCATTATGCCTTGTTTGAATCAGGAAGTCAGCTTTTCACTGGACTGTTCTTACTGTCAACTCAAGGGTCTTCTGTGCTGCGATACGACATGTAAACATAAGTGTGCTTTCAAAAGCGCCACAAAAATATTCACGGAGTAGTCTCCGCGTCCCTTGTGCCGGCCGTAGCTACTTCTAATTATCGTATTTACTCAAAACATAGTTAATAGAAGGGACTGGTTAGGAGACCAGGCGAACATCAAAGGAGTATCTCTTTGTTTTCGTTTTGGCCCTCTATTAACTATGCTCAAAAACAAAATGGTTTCTCTTCCGGCTTCGATTTTGATCTAGTAAGTGCAAAAGTTTATCATTCGTTCAATTCGTGGTAAATTATTTGGAGAGTAAAACCAAACTTACCGAGATAGTTAACGTGAAAATATTGAAGGGCCTCAGCCAGGATGAAACATAGTTGAAATTTAAAAACGATCTCTGGCAAAAATGATTAAAAACTACGAGCTTTCGACTGCCCGAACTGCAGTCTTCGATGGGTAAAATGGAGTTATATTGAGGAAACCAGTTGAGCTTTTAATACCCGAAAAAAGGAACATCTGAGAAATATCAAAACTGCAGCCAAAGGTTCTAGACTTGCTAATCACGCCTGGTCCAACAAAAACGCCATTGATTTTGAAAACGCGTCAATTACTGACAAAGACACTTTTAAAACCAGAAAAACATTACAAGCGTGGCATACCAGAGTGACACCTAACGCGGATAACAATTCTTGCCCGTTACCTGGACAATGCAACATTCTTTTTAACAAATATTCATAATAATTTACATTCTTATTATTTCGCAGTTCACGTCTTTATTTAAATTCCCTCATCGCTTGCTTATCATTCAGCTTGTAGTTTTTAATCATTTTTGCCAGAGACCGTTTTTAGACGGTTAACGATTTTATGGACGGGACTTCGAACACTTATCGAGCAAGCGCGTGATTGCTAAAAAGTTCCTGTAATCAGAAACACTGCAACTGTTTCCTTATTTCCAATTCCTAAAACTTAAATATTCAACGTCAAAACCGCATTTTACAGGGAAGCATATGGTCTGAAATGCAACAATAGATCTCTTCAGATTCATACCGGTCCTCTTCAAGGGAGAGAAGTCGTTGTCAGCGTCATAGAAATGTTTTTTAGCCGAGCTACCTGCTGAGCATCGCAGAAGAAAAGGTTTAGTTTTGAGCCGATTTTCAATGCTGGTTCGTTCTCATAGATCACAATAAATAAGCAATGTAGGTGTTAAATCACTTTAATGTATCCCGATAATATCTAACGCTTAAGCACACCGTTTCAATCTCGTGCTGTTTCGAGTCTTTTGTATTACAAAGCCAAGAAAATAGCAAGAGGTACACTTAAGACGATTAAACGAAACTGAAAAGACTTCAATGAATTATTTCTCGGCGGTTCATACGCGATTCATCATTGGTCGCTTAAGGAGCGATGCACAACTGAATATAGGTCTACAGTTTCTGCCACAGTTCCCGTGATCTTGCCTTTCTAGATCCTCCGAGGAGCTCGAGGAAAAAGTGGCAGCTCAAAAACGTTTGGATTCGGCTCAAACCATAGTACTAACTATGCTCAAACAAACTGTCGCTTGACCCAGGGGTTTCCTCGTTTTTTTCATCGCTTATTCCATCGTTTCAAAGAGCAACAGCTCGGTTAAAAATCATTTCCATCACGCTGACGACGACATAAATATCACTGATAAGACTTTTAGGAGTTGTATCCTAGCGATTAATAATATTGGCTAATTTTGTAATACGTCGAGACATTACTCGATGGCTATTTCACAATAAACCTTACGTAAGGAGAGAACAACAACAAACATATGAAACATATGTGTGAACTGCGGTTATGAGACGTATATGAGAACGATCCTTCGCAGTAAAGCACTATTTGAGCAATAGTGAAAATCAGGCCTGAAAAAAAAATTTCAGGCCTGTACGGGACTCGAACCACTGACCTCTGCGATACTAGTGCAGCGCTCTACCAATTGAGCTAACAAGCCAACTGGGAGCAGGCCATCAAATTAATTCGATATAAACCCGTAGATGATAAATCAAACAACAACAAACATATGAAACTCCCAGTTGGCTTGTTAGCTCAATTGGTAGAGCGCTGCACTAGTATCACAGAGGTCAGTGGTTCGAGTCCCGTACAGGCCTGAAATTTTTTTCAGGCCTGATTTTCACTATTGCTCAAATAGTGCTTTACTGCGAAGGATCGTTCTCATATACGTCTCATAACCGCAGTTCACACATATGTTTCATATGTTTGTTGTTGTTTGATTTATCATCTACGGGTTTATATCGAATTAATTTGATGGCCTGCTCCCAGTTGGCTTGTTAGCTCAATTGGTAGAGCGCTGCACTAGTATCGCAGAGGTCAGTGGTTCGAATCCCGTACAGGCCTGAAATTTTTTTCAGGTCTGATTTTCACTATTGCTCAAATAGTGCTTTACTGCGAAGGATCGTTCTCATATACGTAATAGAAGATAAGCACTAAACTTTATTAGTGCATACTAAAACAATAGAAAGTGTTGAAGGCACGCTCTGATTTACTGCTTAAACTCCGAATATCCTTTCTTTATTCACTTCCGTGAAACGCCTGCGGAATTCGCGCCTGAAAATATTGTAATCGTTGCAGGAATAAATGAGTCGATATCGTCTTTTTGTGCTGTATTGTCTCACTGTTGTAGTTTATACTAAAACAACTGTACACCTTAGTGTTGGTGTCTAGCGGTGGTGGTAAATATCCAATACTAGCCACTTCCACCTGAATAATTGTTAACTGGCCGAAGAGATTTAAATCTGACACACATTCTAACCGATAAAAATCAAGGAAAATATTTCGGGAGCAGGTTCCTTAAGTTCAGTTTGAAGACAAGAAAAATTGATGAAATTAACCTCTGGCTAATGCCTGTCTCGACATTAAAATATTTCATGACTGAGTTTCTCGCATCTGGGAATTTGAGTTTTACAAAACAAGGTTAACAATGCATGATTATTTTCACGATTAATCTCTGAATGGTACTCCATACACCTCGCAAGATCTGAAACAAGTACGTGGCAGGAAACTTCAATATTTTTTGGTTTAGTATGAGCACTGAAAAGCTTCTTGGAAAATAGACGCCTACAGGCGTGTACTCGGGCTACTCATGTGTGGCACAGAAAGAGCATTTGGCCCACTTGAGAATATATATCATCGGAGCAGAAAAAGTTGTTGGAATCAATTATTGTTTAAGGGCCAAGATTTTTTTCTACATCTCTGCTTAGGATCAACTTATTATTCTGGCCGTAAAGAGCCAGAATCAGTAACTCCGTTTGGTTTTTCCGTGCAGGAAAATGTACAATAGACGCCATGTGGCAGTTTTTTATTGGCGTAAAGTAATGCGGTAGACATAACCTATTAACGAGGTTGAGCCATTTTGGCATCGAGTGTTTCAGGCTTGAAGTACTGGGATCCACAGAAACGATAACGAGGCTTGTTACAGATATTTATTGAGCGACTGTGAGGCGAAACTTGATACAGGAATGGAAAATATGGGAATTTGACTCGTGCAAGTAGAGAAAGATTTGGATCGCATCGTCAAAATTTGATGAATTTTGCAACCGGAAATTTCATAAACGCAGGATATCATTTAGTACTGGTTTTGTAGAACGCCTGAGGTATGCGTTTATTGTTCTGCGGAGTTAGATGGCTACCATCATTCTTGATTTCTCCGTGACTCGAGCAAAAGTCATTAAGTAGTGACTGATTCCTTTTCTGTAGACTTTGCGGTGGTACTTACGTTTGTCCCCGTATTTCATCTAGCGATTTTAGTATTTCCAATTTGTCATGGCATCAACTTGTCCTAAAGTGTTAATCTCCGTAACTCTCCATGTTAACTAACAATGAAAAGCTCACAACCACGATTTTGCTAAAACGCAGCAAGGAAGTTCGTTACCTCTGAACTACAAATCCGGCCAGAATAAAGGGTCCGTGTAACCTTTTGTTGTGAGCGATTATGTGATTGAGTCTTGTAAACATGGGATAAACTGCAGGCAGCATATTTGTGAAATTGGATTTGTCAACAGTGGAGGATAATGATAAGCTTGGCATTCTTTGCCCTTTTATGAAATTCAAAAGTGAATACCTAGACCGTAGTTTCCTCCGTCTGGGTAAAGCAACACCAAAGCTAGGTTTCTCTTAAACTTTCGATGATAACTTTTGGGATGCTTTACTTCTTCGTGTTCAAAATTACATTTATTGACAAAGCAATGCATTCTAGATGACACGGGCAGTCAAACAACTTACACGTCTATTGCACAAAAACAGGAAAAGACGAGTATGTCGTGGAAAATGTTGACTATACTTGGTTCTCGATCACGCGAAACAACACGAAACTTGTGATCAACATATTAATAAGTAACAAATTTAGCATAACAAGACCTGCATTTCTCTAATAATGTGACTCTTTATTAGGATGAACAAAAAAAGAATTGTTGGACAGCTATTTCAAATACATCGCAGTCAATTTTTTAGAGAATTTACGAAAGTCTTCGTTGACAAAGTTGTGAAATGTTGTAAGCATAGAAACAGAATAATTCAAATAATCAACAGGCTAGCTAAGTGATAGTTGAACAAACGATAGACTCAGTGTTAAATTGACTGCTTGACATCGCTGAGAAAAACAATACGATAAACAAGAAAGGTATACTTACTGTCACTGATATAAAACCAAGGCTTCTAGACCGTAAAGCAACGCAGGCTTACACACTTTCGACATTGTCGACAGATTGATAAATAGATTGGAAACTGGAACCTAGACTCGGCCTACTGCGTAGCCCGAGTAATGAAGTGAGGGCCATGTGTTAGAAAACTCTTTACTGGGTTAATCATGAATTTACCCTCTTGAAATAAAGAACATTGTATTGTATTGCATTGTATTGAAGTATAAAAATACTGTACGATTTGATTTTTGGGATAAGTGGATGCCAATACCGAAACACAGTATGCAAGATATGGATAAACTAAGCTATCATAAATCGTACCAAACAATGATAACTGAAGGCAAACACGTCATTTATACATTATGCTAATGATTTAGACAATTTTCTTGCAACACTGATAAGATACCAGTTGGCCTAAGTTTTATTTACATGCTTCAGTCTGTCACAGACTCTTAGGTCTTGGTGAAGTTCACCAAGACCCAAGAGTTTTACCGCGAGTTTCGATTGAAAGAATAGGCGATTAACGGAGATTTGATCCAAGTTTGTCTCTTACGTTATTTCTTTTGCTCACAGTGTTCATCGTGATCTTGTGATCAGGGCCCAGAATATCGTTTTGAATTATAAAGGCCTTATTGAGCTCTTCTAATGCCTTATCGAATTGTCCACGAAGGAATAAAACATCGCTAAGCTGAACGCGCGAACGAGCTGTATCCTGATGATCTCCCAACAGCTTCTTTCGTAGCTCTAGAGCTTCTCTGAAGTACTTTTCGGCCCAATCGATGTAACCTGGCTCAGAGCTTCCATCTGCAAGGGACTTGTAAGAGTCAGCAATGTAGGACAAAATTGAAGCTGTCCAGGGGTGGTCACCAAGCTGCTGTTTGTAAACTGGCAAGGTGTTCTTTTTCCAAATGTCGATCGCCTTTTGATGATCACCACACAATCGATGGGAATCTAACAAAGTATGAAGAGAGGATATACGTTCTAAATTGTTTAATGTAACCTTACTGCGTTTCAAAAAGAAACAACTGGAATGGACGTGAGCGCGTCGTCGAGGGTGATTTTGTCAATTAATATAAAGCTTGTGAGCCGTAAACGTTTCGAGGAAAGCTCATCAATCACGAGCCGAGGTCGAGTGATTTAGAACTGAAGCTTTCCAAGAGTTCTCCCAACATCCCAAGTGGCCGGCTTTATCACGTTACAGAGCCCGGAGAAAATGCGTCCTATTGCTTTTAGGACATAACTAGTTACATGCGGGCTCTATCAACTGGACTGATCAAGTTCATCAACTCAACTGACCAATCAGACGGAGCATACTATGCTCATTTATGTTGTAGATACTGATTGACATGTGAACGTTTGTGTAAGCGTTAGACTTCCATCAGAATATTTTCCTTTTCGAGACGAAGACGACTATCGCAAAGAAAATAAAAGAAATCAATTTAAATACGACTCGAAGTTTATGACAGTTTGTAAAGTCAATGGGGCACACCGTGAACCATAGACATGATCCATTTCCTCTTTCTCCATGAAAATGAAAGACTCGACGAGAGTAACAATAGATGAGCTTAGTAAATCCTCTTTTCAGTGCTCATTGAATTGGAAATTTATTTGTTTTTTTCTCTCGATTTATTTTGCATAAAAACCGCCTAATTCGGAATTTCACAGCGCGCTTTATTACTTTTTAGCCTCCATACAGTCTTCCACAGGGAAACGCGAACCCAAAAGGTTACTTACTTCCAAGGTCACAATATCCAGCAGCAAGATACAAATGGTCACATAAAGACTCTCTTATTGAAATTCCTTCCTGTATGAGCTTTCGTCCTTTTTCCTCGTCTCCCTGCAAAACAAATCACTCTTGTAAATATCCGGGTTCAGTTTACCTTAGTGCAGGGGTAACCCATGAGGTTTGAAGCAGACTTGCCCATTTCCACCCATTATTGGTGAGGTTTCATTAGATTTTCTGCAAACTGCAGAGAATGATCTCACCTGCAGTACAAAACATACTCCAAGCTTACTAGCGGTATGTGCATGCGTTTGGGACTTTCGTTCTTCCTCCGGCAATGTGCTGCGCATGTCATATGCTTCCTGAAACTTTGTAAGGGTAACAAGGGTTTCTTCTGGGCTGTCTTTGCTGTGGGACACGTCACAGAGACGACGGAATCCGAGTGAATTCAAGCTCTCTGCATGTTTCTTCTTATCGCCAGATGTTTTAGCAATATCACAGCATTTCTGGTACAGCATTGTGCACTCTTTGGGAGGAGTTAGAACTTTTGCCACAAAATCCAGCACTTCTGTACTATTAACGACATCTAGAACGAAATTTTTGTCAACTGAATCGCTAGAGTCTTCCAGACAATTCTTCAACGCTTTCATGATATTCGCTTTCTGCTGTCGAAACTTATGGATGGCAGCCAAAGCTGAATCTCTGCTGATAAACTTTCTACTCAAGGCTGTTAGTAGCTTAAGGTAATGATGGTTAAATTTACGCTGAGTGGCGCGCCATAGGTCACCCATGCCTAAAGATTCTTTCTCTGTCCGGAAGTAGTCTTGGACCAAAGCATGCATCCTCATCTTTCCGTCAGCGTCCCTATGAAGCAGAGCACACTTGGCCATCCTGGTCTTCTCTGTTTCAAAGTGTAAAGAATCTTCAAAAAGAAACTTAGTGTCCTGAGCTGAGAACTCCGACGGGAAAACAGAAAAAAGGATAAGATTCTGTTTTACCTCATCGGAAAATTTCGTAAAAAACACTTTCAGCGTGTTATAAACATCGTTTGCGCTCGTCTTGATAAGTTTTATGGGATTGTTTCTAAGATGTTGGATTAAACTCTCGAGACCAAAACCATTGTTCAGCAAGTCAGAGCAGGTCACAAGAAGGAATGGTATCCCACCACAAAGTTCAGCCAGTTCCCTGTAGTGTTCCTCGCTAAAGACATCAACAAGACTCCGAAGCAGTTGAGCAGACGAGTCGTGATCCAAAGGTTTGAGTGGAAACTTACACACATCTGGCGACACGAATCCAATATCTTTCCGAGTAGTGATTATCAGTTTTACATTTGGGGCAGATTTCACCAGCCCTTTAACGAAATCGTCCAATTCCTCATCCTGTATATTCTCTGTATTGTCTAGTACTATGACAGTTGGGATATTTCGCTCAGATAGTTTACGCTTCGCAATAGACACAAAATCAGCAGTTGGCGGCCACACACGACTACTTAATCGACCAAGAATCTCACTGCAAACGTCTTCGAGTTTCTGATGATGACTCTCTAATCGAATATGTGTAACAAAATGGTCACCCTCTTGCTTTAACAAGTGACTTACACGGATTCCCACTTCAGTCTTCCCCATTCCTGGCATAGAAAGAATAACAACCATACGGAAAGTCTGCAGTTTCTTTATAATCTGCTCTACGTCTGCGTCTCTTCCAACAAAGTGAGCGGTCAAACACGGAAGGTTTCTAGGTTGACCTTCCGGCAACGAAGGCGGACCTAAAATACGAAAAAAAAAAAAAAAAGAAACTTAAAGAAAGAAAGACAAAATTTGAACAGATAAAAGGACGATAATGGACCACGAGAGATGTCCAAAAACTAAGCTGACTATATACCAATCGAACCCTGAAACTAGAATAACTTTTTCTCTTTTTATATAAGTAGCACTGCTAGCATAATCAGCATTTTTTCTTGAAGGGAACGTCATCAGAACCCCTTTTATTAAGCCTTCAATTAAAGAGGTGTTTTAGCAATTCACTATCATCTGTTATGTTGACAAACTGTAATCAACAACAATCGGTAGTATTTCGAAGATGACGTCGCCGGAAAATACGCATTTAGAAGGCGTTTTACGCGGTCAGGTAAAGCGTGTTAGAATCGTGTATTTATTTTGAACTGCACTCATAGATGCCGTAGACAAAAGATCCTATCAAACATGTTGCTGCCTCAAATATGTAATTCATTTGCATAGAGGGTCTTAATTAAATATGAGCAAACTCCTCGGCCGTGAAATATACCGCCGTGTTCGATTTTGGCGCATTTATCTTTATCATTAATTTTCTTTAAAGCACTCACAACTAGATTAACTTTGATTTAATGGAAGACTTGGCGAGAATGTATAAAATTCTCAACGCAAAGATAAATCTGAGGTCGGTAAGATTGTATTAATCATAAAGAACAATACATTCAAAGCCTCATGCAATCTTAACAAATCCATCTGCACACGGGTCCCAGCCACAATCTTACCTTGTTCCGCAATCGAATCAGCTAGCTCTTTGAGGCCGACGTTTCTCAAAAGCCATACCAAATAGGACACATCATCTGGGCAGATTTTACCGTGTTGGCGTAAGAAGCTCAAAAACTCGCGTTGGCTTTTAATGGCAAGAAGCTTTCCTCGTGGCAAGTAATTATCGTTGGTTTGTTCGTCACAGAGAAACTTCATTTCCTCCAACTCTTCTTCTGTTATTTGGTCAGCAACTCGAACCAAGAAAGCGTTAAACTCTGGGTAATTTCTTGCGGGTTGCGAAATATTCAGGGATCGACTGAACTACACTTTTTCCTGAACTCCTAAGAACAGAGGTGAGAAAGCAGTAAAGATCAAGCCCTACTCTCAATAGTACTTAAAGAAGAACCAAACGAGAAAAATAACATCCAATGCTTAATTTTGAAACATCTTTTGACCTTCTTTATACTAGTCATGGGATGTGCTGGAACTTTAAACAACTATAACTGCACAGCTGAGACAGCCGATGACATCACTAACGATATTATTTTACGCTAAATGAGTTAATAGTTTCTGATAGCGTAGTGGAAGCTGACCATTACCATAAAACAAAACATCAAGCAATGTTTGGGACAAAGACTGCTTTTATTAATACATACTAATTGAACTATGTTTTCATAAATACATAACTCTCATATGATTATTAACTAGTTAATAACCAAGAGAGAGTGAGGTCGTTACGAGTAAATCTCAAACTAGGGAATAGTCGAATGACCGAGCAATAGGCAAAATAATGTTCTAGCATTTAAAACAATTCCCTAAAATAAACAAAATTTGTGGAAAATGATTCTGACGAAATCTATGTTCCATATCTTGTAGTGCATTTGGGCGAGCGAGAGCTCAGTATTTTCTTAGCGAAATACTGGCCGCCATGTTTGATTTCAATGGCAGCGAAGAGCTGGGGAGAGAAAGAAATTTGTACTAAGGGTTGAGTGACAGTCAAAAGTAAGGAGAGCGGCTGGGGTGGGGGAATGAATATTTCGCCTGCCCAAACTCATTGTTATTTTGCAAACCTCCGTTCGCCCACTAACGGAGTTTCCGATTGGTGCGGTTTAGCTGTAGCTGTCAATTACAAGCCAAATGTGTCATTTGGACATTTCACACTTCCGGGAAAAAGAGAAAGATGGTAAACTCTGTTGATGGTGAAGTTTTTAGCTTCGATTCCGCTCTTGAGAATTTGGTATATGATGCGCATTGAGATCGGACCAAAAAAATAAAAAGCAATTTCTACACTGATTTCTGGGAAGGATCTACAGGCCGTGCTGCCCACTACCTTCGGAAATTATGACAGAGAAACCTTCGAGCGTAGTTGTCGTTTTTCCCCTTCGAAGTACATTTTACAATCAAATGGAAGCATCTTCGTTGGGATTAACGGCAGCTACGTTTTCTTGTCGTTTGGAGGATATAGAGTGCAGCAATTGTCAACTCGAATTTTCGTCAGCTGAAGAGGTTTTGGCTAAGCCATTTCTTTCGTAGATGAAAAAAATCAGCAACACCGTTTCACAAAAATACGCCGGTTCGTATCAAACAACTTATGACGGGTACACCTTCTAGTACAGTTGTTTATTTGCTTCAAAGTATCGTTTACGATCAAATGGATGAAACATCGTCGAATGAATAAATGGCAACTACACTCAAGGATAGTCGTTTGGAAAAAATAGAGTGTAGCAAATATCAGCTCATATTTGTGACAACGGAGGAGGTTTTGTAGAAGACGATAGAAGCCATTTCCTTCCTGACCGAAAAAAAATTGCTTCACCGTATCACTTATCGGCTCTACGCATGTTTTTTATTTCTTTCTTTATTTATTTTTTTCCTGTCAGAGGACAATGCTTCCGGTTTTTAAACAAACTTATTTTGATTGGGTACCTGCTCATTTCCGGAAATGGAGTGACGCGCAACTAATCAGGGGGTGTTCTGCTTTTTAACAGTCTCTTCGGGCAGGCGTCCTCTCGCCCCTTCCCGTCCCCCTCCCCCGACCGTCGACTCTGACACTAAATTAAACATGACCGGTTAAATAAATGATCGCGCGCTTCTTAACGTCAACTCGTCCTAATAAGACGCCTGCGCTGCACGCTAATTGAGACTGAGTTGATCAAAATATTTACTTTGTGATAGTTTCAGCGAGAATAACGTTGCAATCGGGATTTACATGCAGCATTACCGCTGACAAGTTGCGATTTATACTCTCTGACACTCACCGCGTTTACGAGCGTTCAGCCGTGGTTTTCCTGTGTTTTTTTTATTTGTTTTTTACTTCAAAAGGCACAGAAATTTTCTGAAATATCGAAAAGTACCCGTTTTTCGTTTTCCTTGGAACGACCCATGGAAACATCATAGCCAAATACAGCGTAACGCCATCGTGCTAATGTACATGTATATTAACGAATGGTCAGCCGATTTGAACGTTTTCCAAAGGACATAGAGGTATAGCAGTGTATCGTCAGAGGATTTGGAATTACTCAAATTCCCATGAAAGAAGGTGCAGTACTCAGAATCTGGATGATATGCACACAATTTGAGGTATATGTTTGATAACAATGTCAAAAGGAGTCTAAAGGGAATGCAATCTTTAAATTTATAGCGGGCTTCATTTTTTAGTTCTTTATAATGGTTTAACCTATTTGCTTACTCAATAAGTGATGTGTAATCAGAAACCTGATTAATTCAGTTCATAATTACAAATATATTCCAAACGACTGACTAGCCCTATATTTACTGTGATGATTTCGCACTCATTGTTGAAGTTCATTTATTTGTTTAAGCAGGTTGCTTAATTGGCAGCTGTAATAGCTGATGTGGACCTGTTGCCCTAACCTACCCATCCTACCCCAGGGGAGGACATCCATCACACAGTAATCTCGTGTGTGGGAAATTAACGTCTCCTGCCCCAACCCTGCAGGAGACGGGACCTCCATTTATTCGTCCCTATCCGAGAAGACTAGAATATCTAACCATTTCTTGATGTTATAGAAAGGTAGCAAATTCTTCTCAATTTTTTTAAGACCTTGAGTGTTGGTCCGGCCGGGGCTCGAACCCTCGACCTCCCGCACTACAGTCCAGCGCTCTATCCATTGAGCTAACCGGGAGGCGGTTAGCTCAATTAATAGTCTACTGTGCGACGTTCGGTTGTAACAACAAATCATGGGATATTCTACTATTTGGCTGCCCTAGGGATCTACCTGTACGCTCACGGTGGCTGACAAAGATCTCGTGAGCGGATCTCGTCGTTTCGGAAAACTCGAGGCTGTACTTGGATCATTCCACACCTGACTGTTTCCAAGATTAAAAAGCAGAATTTCTTGGTTTAAAACAAGGAGCTATGCTAAAACCTGCCGAACCTGGTACTCTACCTTCGATGGTCTTTTTTTTCCGACCACTTAGTTGCAACTTAACGACACATTATTCCATGGCACCCGGGCCAAACCGAATTAAAGCTCTCGCACGAAATCGGGCGGCACGCCTATTTTACAAGTCATAATTTGGATACATCAACAAAGTTGAAATGGTAAACTGGCCACTGTAACGATTACAAAAGCTGACGTTTCGAGCGTTGACCTTTCGTCGGAGCGAAGGGCTAACGCTCGGAGACGAAGGGCTAACGCTCGGAGACGAAGGGCTAACGCTCGAAACGTCAGCTTTTGTAATCGTTACGGTGGCCAATTTACCATTTCAACTTTGTTGATATATCCAAATTATTTCGTTACTCCCACCGACGCAGCCCCAAACAGTTTCTTTCGAAACTGTCAGCTTTTATTCATTTGTATTTTGATTGCTGCGACTACTAACTTTTGTCTTAGCATTTTTCAATCCACAGCATTCAGAACAGCGGACCATGCCAAGCCTCAAGAAACTCACAAAGGAGCTACGCCAGGAAATCGTAAGTTATCTTTTCCCTTTTCCCCCCATTAGTAAAGATCTAGCATTCCGTTTAGCCATTCTCACTTTCGCCAAAACTAGGTTTTGTAGCCACATAAACTTCATCGGTCGTTGCCTTCATTCTAAAGTTATTCCCAAGGGTTTTCGCTCATGAGATGTAACGAAAGACGCCAAATAGTGTTTAGATCCAGCAAAAATGCTACCATGGTAACATGACGTCACACTTCGGCACTCTATACCATCACCAAATTCAGTGCGCCCAAAATTCTTTTTCACGTAACATCAAGAGAATTACCATTAGAGCTATGTGCCAAAATAGTAATCACCTCACCGAACAAATCCTACATTGCCGCTCTGAACTTTCCAAAATCTGTCCAGCAGTTTTATTACAATCTATCCGTGCCAAAATTCAGGAAACTAATTCGAAACTTTTCAATCATTTGAACCAAATTAAGGCCCAAAAACTTGACCAACTTATCGGTCCCCAAATCGCTCACCACTCATCACCAGAAAACCTCAAAACTGTAGTTACCATTCCAGAAAACCTCTCACTTTCCGATCCAGAAAAATCCGTCCTCAGTAGAGGCTTAAATTTCGTTCCCATTTCTAAAACAACGGACGAATTCCCAATTAAACAAGACGTACAAAAATTCCCTCGCCGCGTTCAATTAAAAGCCTTTTTTCACAACAAAGAGGATGATTCTAACACCTCGAACAAAGACACTTTCGAAACACTTCAGACTCCAAAGTCTAAATGGACTCCCCCAGAGGGCCAATTCGCACCATTAGACTTTTTTATCAAAAAATACCGCCACGATATCAACAAACTCAATTTCAAACGTATTACCAAATTTTCTAATCTCTCTTCTGAAGAGTCGTCGGCTCTAAAAAGTCTTAGAAAACGCAAAGACATAGTTATCAAAGCGGCCGATAAGGGCGGCTCAGTCGTTGTTTGGCGCACCGACCTCTACCAAAAAGAAGCTTTGCGGCAACTTTCTGACACCTCTTTTTATCAAAAGGTCGACAAAGACCTCACTGCCAGCAACCAAAACTCCGTCAAGAATATGATCAAACAACTCATAACTAAACAAGACTTGCCGGCCACAGCAAAAAAACTCATCATAACCACTCCTAGAACTTCTCGTATTTACTTTTCACCTAAAATTCACAAACCTAACAGCCCGGGTCGGCCCATTGTCTCGGCTTGCAGTTTCCCTACCGAACTTATCTCCAGCTCTCTAGACAAAATTATGGCTCCCATCGTCAAAACTTTACCATCATATATTAAAGACAGCCAACACGCTCTTCAAATTTTTCGAGACTTTAATTTCCTTGGCCAAACAAACTTCTTTTCACCATGGATATTACGTCTCTTTACACTGTCATTCCTAATGGCGAAGGCCTTCTGGCCCTTAAACATTTTTTTTGATCAACGTACTGTTAAGGAACCTAAATATGAAACACTACTACGCTTAGCCGAACTAGTGCTCACACTCAATTGTTTTTCATTCGGAAACAACTTCTTCAAACAAACCAATGGTGTAGCCATGGGCACCAAAATGGGACCTAGCTATGCCAATCTTTTTGTAGGTTTTGTCGAACATCAATTTTTCAGCCAATACAACGGGTCCAAACCTGAACTCTACGGTCGCTACATCGACGACTGTATCGGCGCTACCTCCTCTACCATTCGCTCCGACGAAGGGCTAACGCTCGAAACGTCAGCTTTTGTAATCGTTTCGGTGGCCAATTAACCATTTCAACTTTGTTAATATATCCAAATTATTTCGTTACTCCCACCGACGCAGCCCCAAACAGTTTCTTTCGAAACTATCAGCCTTTATTCATTTGCATTTTACAAGTCGCAGGACACAGGTCACAAAAGAAAAAAACAGTTCGAATAACAGTTACGCTTGAGTTGATCTTTTAATGGCTCGAAAAACGTTAAAAGCTCTCTTTTTTACGATACGAAATACTGTACGTAATTTTAACGGAGTAAGAGCGAAAAAGGTACACCTGAAAAGTACATGGCAAATGATGTTTCACACTTTTACACACTTTACACACTTTATTTTTCTTTTTCTTACAAAATAATTTAGATTATGTTGACCCGCAGATAGCAAATTTGCCATTCGAGGCGGGTCAATCATCAACAAACATTATTTACAATATATAAAGAAAATTAAAAACTAAATAAGTAGATATTGTTAAATTATAAAAAGAAGCATAGCTGGCAAATACATCAATAGTTGTTCAATAAAGTATAGAAGCAAATACATTAGTACTGAAAGCAATCGGATCAATTTGTTTTAATTATGCAGTCCTTAAGTTTAGAGGAGATCTTTTCAACATCAAGATAAGAATCTTCATTATCTAGTATCTGAAATAAAGACGTTTTAATTTGTTTATTAAAGGAATGTTTTGATAACGTTTTGAATTCTTTCGGTATCTTATTCCAAATTTTGACACCAACACGCGAGAAAGCCTTTTTTTGTAGGTTAAGTCTAGAGTACTTTGTACTAAAGAGCTGCGATTTGGATGATCGAGTATTGTAGGTATGAATATGAGATGTTTTAGTAAATAGTTTCAAAATATTAATGGGAGCCCTCTGGTTGTGCACGTCAAACATAAGTTTACTTACGGCTTCATAATATAGGAACGTAACAGGCAGAATTTTTGCTTTGGCAAATAAAGGGATGGCATGCTCTCTTCGATCGGTGAAATAGATTAAGCGCAAAACTCGCTTTTGAAGAACTAAAATCTTGTTTAAATAAGCATTTGACGCATTGCCCCAGGCAAGGAGTCCATAAGTTATATAAGGTAGAATTAATGAATTGTAAATATTTACAAGGATAGTAGAGGGAACGAAGTACCTCAGCTTTGCAATCATCCCTATTGTTTTACTTATTTTTACGATAACAGAGTCAACATGGTTTTTCCATGACAAATTTTGATCAATTAAAACGCCTAGATATTTGATATAACTTTTTTGCTCTAAACTAACTCTTCGGTTTGTCTCACAATCTAAAATACCTATTTGTGGAGAAAAATGCATTTTTTTCTGATGAGGACGAAAAATTAAGAAATTTGATTTTTTTGTATTCAATGTCAACCTATTTGTAGTTAACCAGTCATGTACGTTATTCAACTCTACATTAACCGTTTGCTCGATCGCCTTAAGATTCTTATCAGCATAAAGTATATTAGTATCATCCGCAAAGAGATAAAATTTTAGTTTATCAGAACAAAGGTGAATGTCATTTATGTAAAGTAAAAATAGAAGAGGTCCAAGGACTGATCCCTGGGGGACGCCACAGGGGGAGATAAGTTTTGTTGATAAATGCTCTCCAATCTGAATTGTTTGTGTTCTATTTTTTAAATATGATTGAAACCAGTCATTTATCAATCCACGGAAACCGTAAAAGTTCAATTTATCGAGTAATATTTCATGATTGACCGTATCAAATGCCTTTTTCAGGTCAATAAAGACACCGCATGAGAAGTACCGTTTATCCATATTACGTAGTATATCTTCGACAATATCAAGTACTGCATGCTCTGTGGAATGTGACTTGCGAAAGCCATACTGTGAGGAGTACAATAGGTTGTTTTTGTCAATAAATTCCTTCATCCGGAAGTACAAAAGTTTTTCAAAAATCCTATTAAAATTAGACAAAAGAGATATTGGTCGATAGTTTGAAGGGTCGGTCTCGTCGTCACTTTTATATATTGGCGTTATTTTAGAAATCTTAAGTTTTGAAGGATAGACACCAAGGATAACAGATAAATTGAAAATATAAGAAAGAACTGGAGATATGATATTGCAAGAAGATTTAAGCAGTTGTGTAGGGCAGGAGTATAAGCCACAGGATTTATTATTTGGTAGGGATAATATTTCCTGTTTAACTTCTTCTGGTGTAATGGGTTTGAAAAAGAAGGAAGAATCAGGTGATTTCAATTTACCAAGATAACTCATATAGTTATCTTTCTTTGGCAATTTACTTGCTAGTAAATTACCAACATTTGCAAAATGCTTATTTAGAATATTTGGTAATCTGGAAGGATTTTGTGTTATTTGATTGTTATTGCTTGGGTCTTTCAGCTTCGTTAACACTCTGCTTTTTGTCCTTTGGTTATTTATTAATTCATTTATTACTTTCCACGTCTTTTTCATATTATTTGTATTTTTCTCAAAGAAATCATAGTAATAACGTTTTTTACTCAAACGAATAAGGTTTGTAATTTTATTTCTATAATATTTATATTTACTATGTATTCCATTAACATATAGCTTGTTCTTTATTTTTATTGATGTCCTTATTCCTTTTGTTATCCACGGTTTTGCAAGTTGTTTAATTTTACGTTTGGATAAAATTTTAACAGGCGCATGGTTATTCACGACTGAATTTAATTTTCTGTAGAAAGATGAGAATAGTTCATCAATATTATTTGTTTTTGAGGCAATAATAGCATCCCAGTCGATCGCGGACAAATCATTTTTAAATTCCTCATAGGAGAATTGAGAGAAGTCGCGTTTTTTAATTGTTTTCTTGATAGGTTTGTCTCGCTTAGATTTCAAAATACAAAATTGAGAAAAATGATCAGAGACATCGGTAATAATGTTTCCACTAATTAGAACTTGATCAGGATTATTAACGAAAATATTATCAATAAGAGAGGCTGAGTTATTACGTACGCGTGTTGGTTTGTCAATAGTTGGAACAAGATAAAAACTTTGTAGGGCCAGTAGGAAATCCTGACTATATGAAGATGATTCCGTCTTTAAAAGACATAGGTTAAAGTCACCCATTAAATAAAGTGTTTTCCTAGTGGAAGCCAGCTTTTCGATTGTATCATTAAAATATTCAATGAATTGATCTGGGGAGTTGTGTTGACGATAAATTATTCCACATATGACATTTTTTTGTTTCTCATGGGAAATTTCTATCCACAATGCTTGAAACGCCTCGCAAGAGACCCTTTCAAGCACTGTGTAATTAAGGTCTTCATTGATAAAAAGCGCGACGCCTCCTGACGCCAATGGTGTGGCTACGTATTCAAAAGTGTAACCTGGAATTTCAAAGCTAATATTAACAGTCGTTTTAGTTATTTTCGTTTCTGTAAGTCCAATAATATCAAACTGAAAATCCATTTCTGATAAGTAGTTGGTTTGGAGTTTTTCGAGATTGTGATTTAAACTGATGATATTGTTATGAAAAATCGAAAAGCTCGTTTCCATCACGTCTCTTATTTGGGTATTTAGGTTTTTATTAAAATTATACGGAGAATAATAACGGCTGTAGATTTGTTGATTTAATAAGTTATTGTTGGTATTTAAACTGTCATCAAGATTTGAGTTTAGTCTGAAAAGATCAAGATCATGCAAACCATTTAGGTTTTCGAGTTGTCTCTTAGTTGGTAGCTGATTTTGGATCAGAGAGTTGTTAAATTGCCCGTGGTAGAGAGTTAAGTTGCCAGTGAAGTTATAATATGGAAGTTCTTTAAGAAAGAGTTTTCTATTTCGGTCCTGTTCTTTGTATCTTCTGGTTCGCTTTTGCATCTAAAGCGCGTTTGAAATCATATCATAGGTGAGATATTAAAAACTAGCAATAATATTGTCACTGCGTTACTTATCTCTATCCTTGGGTAAATGCGTTTAGGTCCTCCATATTTGCAAATTTGCGGATCGGTGAATTCTCTGATTTCCTGAGAAATACGGAACCATTTTTCGCCCAGCAGAATTTGAAGCTGTTGGCTTCTTTGAACTTCTTTGCCTCATACAGAAGGGTTTGTAGACGAGGTGTCAGATGATCGTAAATATTGAGGTGACTCACATCAATCTCTGAAGAAAATCCTAGTTGCTGTGCTGTTATGTTCCTTATTGTCTTCCTAGACGCCATGATTTTTTCCTTTACCATCCTTCTAACAAATTTACAAACTATTGCGTCTGGTCGATTCGAGGGATTCCTTGATGGAACTCGGTGGGCAATGTCAATGTCATTTATCGAAACATCTTTCACTCCCATCTGATGAAATAGTTGAAGACACAGGTTAGCTGTCTGCTCGGTCGTCTCTTTCGCTGCCAGCAACGGTAAACCGATAACTTTGATGTTAAATTGGTAGCTGTACATTTCGAAGCCATCAATTGACTGCGAGATTCTATCGCAAGTATCAGAAATTACATTTAGCCTTGAGCTTAAACGCTTCAGTTCTTTCGATGCGTACTTTTTAAACGCTTCAAAATCATCGCATTGAGCTGAAACAAACTCAACTGATCGTTCTTTGCCCACAGTGTCGCCGCCATGTTCGATGCCAGCATCATGATTGATTTCTTCACGTCGATGTCCAATTTCCTCAGTCAATTTATCCAGTTGCTTCTTGAGATCTTCAATTTCATTCCTTAACTGCTGATTTTCTTTTTTTAGTTGGTTTCCTTTACCAGCCATAATTAGGGAAACTTAATAGAATAAAATCACACAGAGCGAGAAATATGCGTCCGCTCAGCTCAGCGTCCGCTCAAAATATTAAAATGAATAAAAATTGCAAATTATCGAATTGCTTTTGTGCCTACTATGCCTTCCTTCTAGGAAGGCCGTAGGCACTATGTTCTGGTGTCTTGTAGGTCCGTAAACCTTCCCCCAAGCCCGTCGCGGTTTTCAAAATGGCGAACTATCGTGAGACACTTGTAACATTCTGTGTAATTCCTCCTGGGTCTGTTCCGACACTTTCCATCATTGAACGACTCTGGTCGGGTTTTTTCGGATAATTTTTTTTTTCCGAGCTTTACAAATTTTTCTCCAGGACCTCACCTCTGCATTTTGACATTGTAATCGTCGTCAAACGTTCGCACATAGATAGACACGGCGGAAAAACCGCTGGACATGGGCAGTATGAGCCTAGTACCACACGTACCACATGCGTTTGACTCCCGCCATTCGATTTCAAATTATAATAAAGTTCGGATATAACACACGCTGTCATTGGTTGAAAGGGCTGTCGCGCCATCTGCCAACTTGTACCATGTCTAAATTTTTTTCGTTAATTGAAATTGAAATTTCTGAATAGGCGAGCCGGCAAGTAGTAACAGAAGAATCAAACAAAGGTTTGTAAACATGTCAAGCGCCTTAATTTGCATCATTATATCGTGCGCAGAGACGAAAATCCTCTAAGAGAAAATGAAATGGACAGTCCGAGTTTTGAAGGTTTTTACACTCAGATTGTAAACTTACGTACGGTAAACAAAAAAAATCAAACACAGCTGACACTCGTATAGTATATAAAGTTTCGTGTTTAAAAACAACACAGAACGAAAAAGGTATAATGAAACTTGAAAATATATCCAAACTAGTGTTTTTTGGTTTCTTTAGGTAGTTGTTGACTCTTTGTAAGTCAAAGAAAAAGACATGTTTGAGGTAACTAATTAAAGAAAAAAAGGTTCAAAGATGACCTATTTTTCAGTCGTTGATGTGAAATCTTTTAAGAGCCCTTTTGACGGTGGACTTTTACAGACATGAGGGTTTCCTTCTGCCCAAGGCTGCAGACCTGCGTACGTTCACAACTCAAAAACAATATTTACAGCTTTACCGGTACTAACAGGAACTCGAGCTTGAATTCGTGTTACGGCAAAAATGAATCGTTGCTTTTTGACTCCATTTAGTCCATCACATTCTGCTGAAATGTTTATTTAAGGTATATGATCTTGATAACGTCTGTGATTCATTAAACATTTTTTTTTACTGTGGACTTTGTGCTGGCGATGGTTGTTAGCCTGATACAAGAGAACATCAGCAGTCGATGTTATCTTGAGTAATATCAATGGTTTTCCGAGTAAACTTCTGCTACTGAGCTCATCGTCGTTTCAAACAGCGAAAATGTTCATGATATTGCCAACAGTAACCGATTCCTCCATTCATTAAAAAGTCGTGTTTGGCATTTTATGAGTTAAAACTGATTGTACGGGTGACAAAGATGGGTTGAGTTACATAAAGAGAAAGAGATGCTGCCTTACCTAAGAGAACAACCACTGTACTTTGTCATATTTTACACTGGAGGCTTACTAGAGCATAATAAGTTGGGAAGTGTACATCTAGATTTCAAATTACAGCTAATAGCTGAAAATAAATTTGGCACAATATTATACTACTAAAAAATTTACAGACTTATAAAATAGACATATGTGGGAACTTGGATCCGTTATGTGTATCACTTGGTCTTCGTGATTAATTGAATCATTTTTTCAAAAAAAGAAAAGTTGAAAAGAAAGAGTGGAGTGGTCAGATGTTCAAAGTTTACTGTCATGTTTGTACACAAACTATTTTTAATCATCAAGGACAACTGGTCTGAAAACTCTTAGAAACCTTAGTTCAATTCTTTGTTTTAAGCCAATTGAGCTCGTGCCACTAGGGCATAAAAATCTGAACAACATAAATTTAAAACAAAGTTGTGAAAACCTGAAGTGAAACGAAAAAATCTTTCCCCTTTTATTTCAACCGAAACCAATAAATCATTCCCCCAAATATGGGAGTCACTCTGATCTTACCAGACACACCAAAAATTTGGAAACTCTCCAATATTGTTGACAAATACTGAAACACATGTGAATTATTTTAACAGTTAAAGTAGAGGTAAAAATAGAAGGTTCTGGTTTTTTTTTTCATTTACTGAACAAAAAACACGTTTATTATCAATGATTGAAATAGACAGTGAAATCGAAATGATTTCAACTTTGCATTCTATAACAATCTTCTCTAAACCCCCACCCCAAAAACAGTTACATGTACCTTTAAAAAGGTATTGCAGGAGTTCTTTGCTTAGGATTTACTCAGGGGAGAAAAAACATGACTTCCAAATAACACAACATAGCACAAAATAGCACAATATAGTTGATAGAAACGCTTGGGCAAAGTCTGAAAAGTGTGGAAAACCACAAAACTGCCCTTATATCGACCCCCCCCCCCCCCCCCCCCACACACAGACACTTTAACAAAGCAGGGACCCAGGAACTCAGGCAGCTGATATATGCAAGACTAATAATACATTTTCTTTAAAAACATATGCAGCCAGTAATTTAAAATAATGTGCATAGTTACACTAACTTTGTAAAACTAAGTTCGTTTTTTATTGTATCACCTCTAGGTTGCCCTGATTCTGTTTTGCCTCCATCATCTCTATGGGTTCTTAATGCATCATCTGTTTGCTCCTCATTCATTGAGTGTTGATCATTACTTATTCCAAGACTGTCATCTACAAGTACACAAATAGTTATACAATTGATGTTAATCACAACTAAAATGAATTTAGGCAATTATTAGTTTGACTCATACAAATTAAAGACAATAAGTTCTCAGGTAAACTGTAGATTTACAGTACTTTCTTTTGTAGGATACTAACAATAACCAAAACAAAGTTATTAAAACATCATGATTTTAAATTTCCAGAAGAAAGCACTAGATAATTTATCTAGTTAAGGAAAAGAATTGATATAGTACCAAGCACTGCCGGAGAACTTAACAGGGAAAATTTGACACTGGCATTAATTTAACACTGACAAATGAATGTTTCACCATAACTGAGTGTGCAATGATTGTTTTCTCATTCAAATATCAAGTTTGCTTTTCATTATTATTTTCAAGTTGCAGGAGGTTAATATTGCTTTTTAGACTAGATTGAGTAATTACAGAATCAGTTGGTTTGCTAAGTGGTTAATATATCAATTCATTCAGTTTATTTTGTTTAATTATTGAAAGGTTAAGTGAGATGAATATGCTTGAACATGAGATGAAGCCATTATTTGAAGCTGTCATTTCAAAGCTATGTTATCAAGGCCCCAGGTCAACAAAAGGAAAAAAAACCTGGAATGGTAATTAACCATAGTTATTTTAAATGGCACTGAACATGATGATTAGAAGGTAATGAAAAGAAAAGATAAATAAATCAATTTAGAAGTTATGTAAAAGTGTTTAAAAATTATTTAGTATTATGGAAACTGCCTAAATTTATAGAACTATTAACTTATAAAACAAGAATAAATTGCGATAGGAGATTGCTTTGCCTTTAAAGTGTTTAAAATGATATAGTATATACAAACTACAATATCATAAAGCTATAATGCTTATATACTAAGAAAGCTAAGTTAATATAAAAATAGGAGCTATAAACTTTCAACATCGAGCTCCTTGAGTTCACGTTTAAAACTGCGATAGGTATCCATATTTCTCAAATTATTAGGAATAGTGTTCCATAGTCGGGCAGCTTGATATTTCCACGACTTAATCCCATACTTTGTCGAATTAACTTTAGGTAATTTTAAAATAGCATCACCACGTAAATTATAATTGGAATTGCGTGTAGTTAACAACTCGGAAATACTTGCAGGTACGTTTCCATTCCTAATTGCTTGAAACACTGTAATTAACATTTTTGCAAGTCTTTGGTTAGCTAATGTGTTATTTCCATTCTTAGCAACTATAATGTCTCATAAGAAGAACTTTTAGTTAGTTCTAGTTAATGATGACTGTTGTGATATTTGCCAGCTAAGCCAATGGCTATAGATTGAAAACAGAGACCAAGGTGAGCATAAAGCTGAAATCTAATGTCTGAAGGATTAATTGTCATGACCCTCACATATTAAAGACTATATTATTATAGTTATACATTAGACTGTCACTTCCCAATTATTACATTATTACTATGAAGAATCTAATTGGTTGAGAGCATTCAATCAATATACCTTAGTGTATGAAGTTGATACGATAAATGCAATATAGATCTACATGTATGCTGCAGATATCCATAGCAGATATCTGCAGTGGATATTGTACCTATTACTTGTTTTTTGAGTTCAAAATCTTCCCAGTTTCCTTACCACCCATCCATATGATGTTTTCAAACTTTTGCAAACTCAGAGAGAAGTGTCTTCTTTTGCAGGTTGTTTAAACAATGTATCACAAAACAATTATTATTGAAATTGGTTTATGCTTGATTTGAGTTATTTAATCTGCCTCAGCCTTTGGCTTCAGCTGATAACTGAATCAGACCTTGGTTTTGATGATTCATGATATCATGCTCAACCTCATCCAATCATTGCTTATCGTCTATAATTAGAAACAATGTAGGAGAGCATTCCACTGGCAATTGCTAGTTAGAATCAGCTATATATATATACCCCAGTCAGAATTAGGATTTCACCAAGAATAATGTTGACCAACTATTGGATACATACAAGTTATGGTCACTGAATTGAATGGAGTGCAATTTGGTCTGAAATCATACACATGATTTCAAAATTCATTTGAAGTGGCAAGTATTATAAATATCAGGCTAAAATTGTACGACAAACTTTAAATAACCACTTCTCCCCATCCACTTTAAAATCACAAAATTTACACATCCAAATACAGGGTTTCACAAAGAAGAGCTTTGGGGACAAAAACTGAAAAGTTTTCCACACAATGGCTTTTTTAATCTTTAATTTTCCCACAATTTGATTGGTTATTTTAAACAAAATTTGAAATCTTACTGGTTGTTTTCTTTTATTGCAATCATTATGGCTTTCTTATTGGCTGGTAAAAGATGCAATTTAGAGCAAATAGTAGTGCAATTCATGAATAAATTGCACTGCTGAGAACATTATTATTAGATTGCAAGGATCACCAGTAATTTTAAAAGGGATGTTAAACAAGCTCAATATTTAACAGTCAATATCCATAAAGTTTGATAGAGCTTAAAAATAAGCTAAGCTAGTGGCTAACCAATCGCCTAAAGTTGAATACTCTCCTTTGTTAAATAGTTTAGCCTTGTATACTAAGTAGTTCATTTTCTTAATCAGTCAATTCTTTTTCACATAGTTTGAGCTTGCTGTCTAAGCTGTGGGAATTTCCTTGCTTTTAATCACTGTTCAATACCTGAGCTTAATCCTCAGAGGGGAATTAATTTACCTTCTATTGCTTTCCTTGATGACTTGGAGAAATCATGACAGGTCACTGCAACTTGTACTAATTTTCGTTCATGGCTCACAGTAAGTTTATCGCCATCTGTAGCAGGGATAGCTGCTTCTGAAAAAAGGACTTAGTTAATAGATCTGAGGAAATCCATTAACTGGTAACTACTGCATGTTGAAAAATTGTCCTTTGCATGAAGCCAGGTGGGGTTCTCTGGGATGTTTGAGTGGGGTGCACTGACAAGGCTTAATAGTAAATACAATTATTAAACCCAGTTTTAGGCAAAATGTTTCATTTCAGTGCCCTTTCACAGAAAAAATTTTAACAGTTACAGAGTGAGGTTTATTGACTCACCAGTACCTATCCTAAAACATGTAGTATAATCTGACAGAATATCTTACTTTTTTACGACAAAAAAATCAATACCCCCAACGACTCAGGAATGTCAGCTTCCCCCAAAGGAGACAGTAAGTAAATATATCTAATTAGACATTTTGTTATGTAATATTGCTGATTATTCTATGGCTGTGTCTCACAAGGACTGGGAACTACCAAATTCACAAATTTGATTGGCTGTCAATTCAATATTGAAAGCGGTCTAGATTTTCCCATCTAGACCGGCATCTAGACCGGTATAGAAAAAAAGGTACAAAGAATATAAAAAATTGGCATATAAGACACAGCCATATAGTAAACATCTTATTGACCGAGCTAGGTCGGTCTGTATGGGAGAACCTTGACCTCAGTCGCTGGTACAGACCGAATGCAGTGAGGTCTGTACTGGCGACTTTGGTCAAGATTCTCCAATACAGACCTCCCGCTCGGTTGATAAGAACTAAGTACTTTTACAAGTTGTGCTGTATTTTGACGAGCCGGTAGGGCAAGTAAAAATACAAATAACGAGTAAAAATACACAGTGATACTACACAACAAAACGTCTTATAAGTTATTGATTATCCAACACGCCAAATTGTTCATTCTGTGAGGGCGAATTTCGTGGATATTTATTTACGGGGAGTGCGTGACAGAAGTATGCGAAGCGGAACGGAATTGGCGCATTGTCCTGTTGCTGTTTCTATTTTCTTCAATTAATGAAGAAATTTCCTGGTTTTCCGTCTAACTGTTTTTCTTAGTTCGATTCATCTAATAAACTTGGATCTATATTTGTCAGCCGTTCCGCCTCTTCTTGGTCAGAAATATAATTCAAATTGTTCACCATTTTTATTTTCGTAACTTCAATCCAATTCTTCGCTTGCGCGATACGAGAAAACCTGCATGTACAAACGGTTCTCTGGAGTACAAATACCGCGGGATATTTGTACTTGTCTATGGTGTTATTTGTACTCTACGGAGTGTAGTTGGATAATAAGAGGGTAAAGAGTTCCATATAACCCCGCACATTAGTTATGTATTCATTTCATAAAGACTAAATATAAAGGTTTCTTTGCAACACTCTATGCATAATTCATGTATGAGGTTATATGGAGTAAAGTGATGCCAAAACTTTTCACACTTACATACCATGGTCGCTCGCTGTCTCATTTCTGCAATGTTCTTCTTCAACTTCGTTAACATTGACTTCATCTTTTCCTATACTTCCTGACTGCGAAGGTTGGATATTCTGTGTTCCAACAACATCCTGTACTGAACAGCCTTCACGTAAATTTTCAAAGTTTTCACGGGATAGCCAGGCAGGACAACAAACGCCACCTGAACAACAAGAACTCAAAACTCCAGCAGCACTCCACTTATTCCCATTCCTTCGTATAATAGCAGCCCCAAGTGGGACATAATTTGTGTAAAGGGTTCAAATGTGTCAAATAATGCCCCGAAGAGTTTTGGGAGAGTCCAAGCGGCTTCACCCCAAATAAGTCCGTCGTTAAATCGTCAGCCACCGAGTGACAACATAATCCATTTAAGAATTTACTATCCGAAGTTTCCGCACTGTCAAATGGCTCCACTTCAAAAGAGTAATGCCTCAATATTCCACTGATTTTACAAAGCTTACGCGGTAGTTTCTCAGGTCGCAATCCTCTGGGAAGATATTGGAAGTTGTTACGATAAGATACTTACACTTCCATTGTTCATTAATGTTATGTCTGATTACTCCTCCAGAGCCAACTGTTTGATAACGTTGATCACTACCTCGATTTCCTGTACAGCTTTTTTGAATCCGACACACTCCTCTGACACCTTTTTGGTCATTTCGTTTTCTCTTGTATCTTAGCTCGTGGGTTGGAACCGCTAACCCCATCCTTCGGCGTAAACTACAAATTGTAATTAGATCCACCACAGGCATCCCAAGGTCACGTCTCGAGCAAAAGCGAAGGATTATTTCATGAAAGCGTCACGCGTTGAGTGATGCGGTGTTAGGTTACGCGAGCAACTGTTGAGAATTTGAATGCGTTATAAGGAATAGTATGGGGAACAAAATATGATCCATTTAAAACACTAAATATGCCAAAATATGAACATTTTACTCGTCAGATTAATAAAAATTACTCATTCCTTGTGTTTCCGTTGTGTTTTTTGGCGATTTCCGTCATTTTGGGCTTGCTTTGCCATAAATCTATGCAAGTACTTCGTCTGACTGTAATAAGCCGTGAACAGAGACAGCAGACAACGAGAATAAAAGCACGTGTAGTTTAATGGCGAACTGAAAACAGAACATCAAAACAAGCCTGCCTAGACTGACGGGTAACATGCGTGACGCGTGACGGGCAACACGCCTTTTCCTTTAAACAACGGAAAGTTAAAACTAATAACATTCAGTTTCCACAGCAGTAACAGTGTCAAGAAGCAAAAAAAACAAAAAAAAAAAAACAAAGAATGTCTCAATAGTGATCTTATGGTAATTGATCAATTAAACATTTCAGTCAAGCAATGTTTCTAAGGTGTGGTTCTTCGAAGGCCCATCAAATCAGATATCGTTGTTCCACTTTTCCAGGGTGCACTGGAAGGACTCTACAATTTAGGGTAAAGATCACCTGCAAAGTAAAAAAAAAAACAATGTTTGGGGGGACTTTCTAGTCAGAGTAACGGGCAGGAGGGCGGATTACTCTACCGTTTCGAGTAACAGTTCTTTGTGGGGAGCTTGGAGGGTCACGGACTGGAAAGGAGAGAGGAGACCGAGAAGTGAACGTGCAAGGCGGAGGGGGTGTCCTGAATGGTACACATGACTGAAAAACAGGTAAGGGATGTGATGCCTTTGATGGAGTCTCTGGTGTTGAAAGGGGTGACGATTGGTGTGATTTGCTTGGTGTGTTCTCCAGTGCTGAGGAAGTGGTGTCGCTGTCACCCGGGTATAAGAGCAATGGAGATGGAGGTTCCACTTGTTTTGAATGAGGAGAGGGTATCGGTGAAGTGGCAGTTAAGGAGTTCGAACGAAGTTTCTCCGGTAAAGTCAGGCTACGATCAGGAGTAGGGGAAAGGGAGCTTGGGTTCTGAGGTGGGGCAGGTTGAATTTGCACTCGATTGCGCCTAACTTGTTTGTTGCCAGTCTGGATGTAGTAGGAGCGTGGACCAGCAGAGCCGGTTATCCGACCAGGAATCCATGCTTTGGATGACGAGGAGGTGGGAGGCTTGGTGTAAACATGGCTACCAGGAGGGAGTTCAGGTAGTAAAGGCCCGGCATGCTTGTCATATGCTTGTTTTTGCTTTAGTTTACGATGGATGTGCTCTGCCACCACATTGTGGCCGGGAGGGGGAAGGGGTTCCAAAGTGGATATGAGTTGTGGGAGATCACTTCGAAGAGTGCGTCCAAACAATCGTTGAGCCGGTGAGAACGTGTGTCCTGCCAGCGGAGTGTTGCGAACTGAAAGGAGGGCCAGATCCACATCAGCAGCGGTTAATAAAATATTAGCTGATTTCACTGCTGCTTCCGCGCGACCATTGGATTGGGACCCATAAGGGGAGGAGGTGATATGATTAAAACCATATTTTATTGCAGATGCCTTGAATAAATCGGAGATGAATTGGGGTCCATTGTCAATGATAAGAGTGTGGGAAACTCCATGACGTCCAAAATGCTGCTTGGTTGCTTGAATAACAGCTGAAGACTGAATGCTGGGAAGCTGATCAAGTTCATAGTAATCACTATAGTGGTCCACTGTAACTAAATACGCTAAGCCATTGAGCTCAAAAAGGTCTTCTGAGTCCAGCTGCCAAGGTAAGTTGGGAACAGAGTAGGGTTTTAATGGTTCCTGAGCATGCTGATGAGGGTACCGAGCACAGATAACGCAGGTTTTGCACATTTCCGTGATCTGATCATTTATACGAGGCCAATACACACAACTACGCGCATGACGGAGAGTGAACTCTGTTCCTCGATGAGCAGCATGGAGCTTGTGCAAAATCTTCTGGCGGAGAGCTAGAGGTATGATGACACGATCCTGTTTGAAAACCAAGTTCTCGTGCTTAGTTAATTCATGACGAATGGACCAGTACGGTTGCGCAAGGGCAGGGACAGCAGCCTTGTCATTTGGCCAACCTGACTCAATGAAAGGGCGAAGAAGTGTGGGCTCTGGATCTGTGCTTGATGCAGCTCTGATCTCCTGTAGGGTAGCATCCTGAAAGCCAGACAGGTCGGGAGAGTTGAATCTCATTTCAGTACGGTACACAAACTCTTCATGCATCTGTTTGTGAGATGTCATAGGCAGAGGTGCTCGCGAGAGTGTGTCAGCTATGTGTAATGAAACACCTTTGTGATACTCTACACGAAACGAGTAGCGTTGGGGAGAAAGCATCATACTTTGTAGACGACGTGGTGCAGATGCCAGAGGTTTCTTAAAAATGGTTTCAAGAGGCTTATGATCACTCTGGACAGTTATGTCAGCCTTGCCAAAAAGAAATTGATCAAACTTGTGGAATCCATGGACAATAGCTAGTGCCTCTTTCTCAATCTGAGCATAACGTTGTTCAGTGGGAGTGAAGGAGCTGCAGCTAAAAGCAACTGGTTGCCATTGGATGTCATTTGAGTTTGAAGACGAAGAGGTTGGCTGGAGTAAGGCAGCTCCCAGGCCATAGTCGGAATCATCAGCCTGAAGTACTACGGGAGAGAGTACATCAAAATAACGAAGACATGGAGCTTTAGCAACTGAATCTTTTGCTTTAGTGAAAGCCTCTGTGTGCTGGTCAGCCCATAAGAGGGCCTGATTGAGGCGAGTAAGTTCACGTAGTGGACCAACTATTTCGCTGAGGTGAGGACAGAACTTGGAGAGGTAATTGATTGTCCCTATGAAGTGGCGGGAGGCAGCTATGTCTTCAGGACAAGGCATGTCAAGGATGGCAGAGACAATCTCCGCACTAGGCTTGAGACCCTCAGAAGTGAGGACATGACCCATGAACGGGCATCTGTTCTAAATTTAACTTTCTCTGGATTGAGTCTCAGATCGTGTTCTGAAAGACGCTCTAAGAGTTCCAAAACAGTACGGTCATGATCAACCAGAGCCGAGGCTAATGATGCGCAGCGACCAACTACACAAATATCATCTGCAATGTTAATTACTCCCTCAATGCCACACAGAACATCGTGAAGTCTCCGCTGGAACTCCTCGGGCGCGGAACTGATTCCGAAAGGGAGACGAGTCCAACGGTAGCGGCCCCTGGGAGTATGCATTGTGGTCAGCCGAGAAGATTGGTCTGTTAATCCAATAGTTTGGAAAGCTTCCTTTAGGTCAAACGTGGAGAAGACTTTAGCTCGATGTAGACAGTGAATTTTTTCCTCTAGGGTGGGAATGGGGTATACAGGCCTGATAATTGCTTTGTTGATGGTTTGCGAAGGGTCCAGGCAAATACGGACTTTGGCAGGTTTTGTGGCTGAGGCTGGACGCTCACGAACCACCATATTGGAGATCCAAGGGGTTGGGTCATTCACACGCACCAGTTGGCCTGAGTCTACCAGTTTGTCTAATGCTTCCTTGATGATTGGAAGTTTGGGAGTAGCATAACGGGGAGGTGCGGCTTGAGTGGGTCTTACGGTAGGGTCAAGAGTTAATGAATAGGGCTCTCCCAGTTCTCCTAGACCCTCAAAAAGGTGAGTCTAGACTAATTTCATAGAACAAAATGTCAACTCACCATGAGGTGGTAAAGTATGTCTTGGGGTCGCCTCGAGTTTCTGAATAGTGTCGACGTCATACTTAAGAATTCCCATCCGTGTGCAGTCAGAGAGACCTAGTAGGGGAGCGTAATAGGTCTGAGTTGTGATGACTTGAACCACTATGTCATAAGATTCGCCACGATGGGTGCAGTGTAAAGCAGTCTGCCCCTGTGTGGGGATGACATTCTTGGAATAATCAAGGAGACGGACTGTGTAAGGCTCGATCTTAGCTTGTGGCAGTTGCTGAAGATCACTGGTATGGATGGTGTTGCAGGAGCATCCGGTGTCAAGTTGGAAGCGAAGTTGGTGGGGGCTGGAGGATGCTGGGTCTAGGTCTGGGTCAACAAATATACCTTTAGGTGTGGAGTGCACATGAAGGACCTCTTGAGTGATGACGCATGCAGATTGTGAGTTAACAGGATGGGCTTCCAGTGATTCTGATACGGTATTCGCTGAAGAGGAGGAGCGACAAACTTGCTGCCAGTGGCCCCTTTTGCCACAACGACGGCAAGTAGCATTTGCTGCAGGGCAGTCTCGCCTGGCTGAGTGCGTAGCCTTTCCACGCCATTGACAAGATGAGGAGGAAATCACGCTAGGCTGAACATGGGATTGACGTCGGGGTAAGCGATGTGGTGTCTTATTGCCAGCAGAGGGGACTTTATGGACCATTTCTTCCAGGTGGTGTTTGGTGATAGCGGATTTCGTGTTGAGTCCAGCCTCAAAATCACGAGCCTAACAAATTACTTGAGCGAAAGTGAGTGTCGACATGTCTTCTCGAGAAATGACATCACTGCGAAATTTTTTAAAAGTTTCGTTTAGACCAATGATGAAAATATCTCTTTGAAGGCGATCATCCACTTGTGTGGGGAAATTGCAGTTTTGATACTCGAGGCGAACGAGCGTGTGCCAGGCTTAAACGCTCATACCCGGTTCCTGTTTGAGTAAACAAAGAAAGTTATGAGTACTTTGAATAATAGGTTCTTCGCTGAGGTAGTGTTGTGGAAGCTGGGTCAACCATCTCGCAGGATGCCCTTTGTCCCCATCTGCAATTTGAGCATTGATGGTAACGGTCACGACGTCCCATTCTGCTGGGGGAAACGCTCGTCTAAGAGCAACCATAACTTTTGGCCGCCTCGCAGCAATCCAATACTCATCGCTGTCAACAACTTTAGTAGGATCCACGTAGTCTTCCATAATACAAAAGTCGCGAAAGTTCGCTATAAAAAACTTGAACGCACGTCGACGATCGTCAGACATCGCATCAAAGACCGGTCTGTCCTTTCCCATGATGATGAGAGGTGAACGAATTAGACACCAACGCGAAGAAAAAGACATGATGCAACGCAATCAGAGTGCGCGCACCGCCTAGCTGTGGATTATGCAATGGTTGTAAAACATGGAGTGGGTCTAAAAAAAAAACAGATCGCTGCAAAGGCCTTGGATAGCAACCAGAAAACTTTGCTGTATACGTATTTTGTAGCCAGGTCTTTGTTTCGCAGGTAGTCCGTAGGATGCAGTCTGTGTTTCAACTCCTTATTAATTATGAGTTTATCTTCAGCCCGGGTTTAAAACTGGCCGGATTTCTGGGTACGTAGAATTTATTAATTGATAAAGGAGATTTTAGAAGTATACGAAAAGGATCTAAATAAATTAAGTTCAAAAAAAGGGCAGGTCCTTAAAGAGCCCTGAATTTCCTTACCTACGCAATGCCTAAAGTCGATGATTGTAAAATCAATCCTTGCCAATCTTGTTACTCACATAAGTAAGTTAATTTCTTCATTTTCCCTTTTCTTTCTCTTTTTGTGTAGAAATACCAAGTGAGCACTTCTAAGAATAGAACAGTCCGACCGATTGATTAATATATTGATTGACTGGATTCCTGACAAAGGGACAGAGGAAAAAACGAATAGACTTTTCAGACTGGCGCTTTACTGACCGGATGGACTGACAAAACAAACCAACCAACGAAAACTTGGAAGGTGATCAAAGGATTGATTGTCTGTTTTCAACTGATTTATCTAATGTCAGAATGATGTCTTTTCGCCTGTTGTAGGCACAAGATACTTTCTAAAGCTCTGCGTTTCGAAGCTTGGCTGGGGAATATTCAACCCATTACCCTCGTTCTTCGGGATCTTCAGCTTTTCTAGAAGAGCCTCTCCCAAATCGACCTTTTTCACACCCTCTCCCACTCGATTCATTCCATCTTCTACCTCCTTAGTTCTTCTATGACCTCGAAGAGCTATTGACATGGTTTGGTGAGTGTGAATCAGCTCGTCCTGTATGACAATTAATTTTCAGTTATTGTACATTGACTGCCTCTCCAAGGTATTTAAGAGCACTAGAAGAGATAAAACGTCAAAAAGTGAACTTCCTCTCGTTTGTTTTCGTAAAGAGGCGATACATTTGTTAGGTACTTTGCGATACTGCACGATTACTACGAATGGCCTTTTTTGAACAAAATGGGCACACCATGATCAATGTTTACTTTTTTCTTTTGGACTTAAAATATGCTCCTCTAACCTTTAACTAGAGGATGATCCACGTGGACTTGGCATTTTTCAGAGTAGCATCATTATGAAAAAAGTCTTTGATATTTCTTCAAACTGATACGAACGGAATGCTCGTTAAAACAGATCACTTGACATGCGTATATGATTGTATTTGGGAACCAGTCGTTATTTGTGGCCGGGGGTTTGCGGAAGAAAAAATTAATTTTTTGAGGGAGGGTCACATGGTTTTCAAAAGAACAGAGGTGGGGATCAGCCCTTATTGACAGGCAGAAATAGAAGTAAAATATTTGAGGCGGCAAGATCAAATGTTTTTAGCTTTGTTTCTCGTTCATACACGATCAAATCTTAAACAGTTATTCGCAGAGGGCGAAATTTAATAAATTATATTGTTGAATAATCACCGAGACGAAGTCGGGGGATTATTCAATTATATTTACTGAACCTGAGGCGAATTGTCCTAATATGATCTGAGAATTGCTTAGTTGCTTTCGAATGCCTATAATATGAAATGTAAAAAATTGATGATGGTTTCTTTGTTAAAAAGGGTGGTTTTCCATGCGCGGATCGCTACATCAAATTATTTGGGATAGACAAAGCAAAATAAAGCCTTTTTCATTTGGTCTATGGCGCTGCTAGGGTAATGACTTCATCTAGACTGGCAATTTTCCAAAGCTCTTTAGGTAAGATAGAGTGAAGGCGAACCTCAACGCCACTTGGTTGGAAACTTGTATTCCCACTTTACTAGATATATCGCGTTAAGTTAACATCTCAACCAGCATTAAGTTTGTAGTAACTTTTTTCTTCTCATGCAACTAAAAAGGTGTGTTGAAGTCAACGACTAAAATAAAAACATAGTCAACACACGTGCAACAGCCAAAAAGTAACTATTCTCTTACTATTTTTAATACGACGACACCAACGCCGAAACGCTCTATAAAAAATAGGGTTAAAATAAACTATAATAAATCGCACGTAATGTTGATAAAGGAGGTGATTTATACATTATACCAATGGATCAAGAAAATTTTCTTGAAACGCTGATGAGAAACTAGTTGGCCTAAGTTTAACTGACACGCTTCAGTCTGTTCGCCAAGACCCAAGAGTTTTACCTCGAGTTTTGGTTGTAAGAATATGCAGTTAACGGGGATTTGATCTAAGTTTCTCCCTCACATCACTCTGTTTCTTCACAGTGTTCCTCGTGATTCTGTGTTCTGGACCCAGAATATCGTTTTGAATTACAAAGGCCTTATTGAGCTTTTTCAGGGCCTTCTCGAATTGTCCTTGAAGGACTAAAACATCGCTAAGCTGAACGCGCGATCGAGCTGTATCCTGATGATCTCCTAACAGCTTCTTTCGTAGCCCTAGAGCTTCTCTGAAGTACATTTCGGCCTGGTCGATGTAACCTTGCTCAGAGCTTCCAACTGCAAGGGTCTTGTACGAGTCAGCGATGTAGGACAAAATCGAAGCTGTCCAGGGGTGGTTACCAAGCTGCTCTTTGTAAACTGGCAAAGTGTTCTCTTTCCAAATGTCGATTGCTTTTTGATGATCACCACACAATCGATAGGAATCTAACAAGGTGTGAAGAGAGGATATGCGTTCTTAATATATTACATTATGTTTCCTTACTGCGTTTCAAAAAGAAACAACTAACTGGAATGGACTTGGGCGCGTCGAGGGTAGTCTCCCTCGCAGCCGTTTTTAGTCTCGTCACGCAACGAGGAGCGTTGCGTGACGAGGCTAAAAACGGCTGCGAGGGAGACTACGTCGAGGGTGATTGTGTCAAATAATATCAAGCTTGTAAGCCGTAGACGTTTCGAGGAAAGCTCATAAATCACGAGCCGAGAGCGAGTGATTAATAAGCTTTCCGAGAGTTCTGCCAACATCCCAAGTGGCTTTATCACGTTATTGAGCCTGGTTATTCAGCTTTCTACGATGCGTACTACCTTCATTTATGTTGTAAATACTGATTGACGGTTGGACGTTTGTATGTGATATCATGTGCGTTAGACTTCCATCAAGATATTTTCGTTTTCGGAACGAAGACGATTGTCACAGAGAAAATAAGACGAACCAATTTAAATACGACTCGAAGTTTATGACAGCTTGTAAAAGTCAATGAAGCACGTCGTGGACAATAGACAAGACCATTCCTCTTTCTCCAAAAAAATAAGACTCGACGAGATTGCAATACACGAGCTTAGTAAATATTTTTTTCAGTTTTTATTCAATTGGAAATTTATTTGTCTTTTTCTCTCGGTTTATTTATATAGAAACCCCCCAACTCAGAATTTGACAGCGCGCTTTATCACCTCCATCCAGTCTCCTACAATGATACACGAACCCAAAAGGTTACTTACTTCCAAGGTCACAATATCCAGCAGCAACACACAAACGGTCACTTAAAGACTCTCTTATTGATATTCCTTCTTGTATGAGATTTCGTCCTTTTTCCTCATCTCCCTGCAGAACGAATAATTCTTTTCAATATCCGGATTCATTCTACCTTAGTGCAAGTGGAACCCCATAAGGATTGAAGCAGGCTCGCCCATTTCCGCCCGTTATTGATGAAGTTTCTTAGATTTTCTACATACTTCGATACACGAGGAAAGCTTATAAACTTTGTCTTAGCTTTAGATTCCCATGAGCCCAGAAAAAGAAAAATGTGGGAATGGGAATGGAAAAGATAAAAGAAAAAAAGATGAGAAGGAAAATCAAAACAAAAAAATAACCGCACGCCGTCCTCTTTTATGTTTACCATGTTCTCACCTGCAGTACAAAACATACTCCGAGCTTACTAGCGGTGTGCGCATGCGTTTGGGACTTTCGTTCTTCCTCCGGCAATGTGCTGCGCATGTCATATGCTTCCTGAAACTTTGCAAGGGTGGCTTGGTTTTCTTCTGGGCTGTCTTTGCTGTGAGACACGTCACAGAGACGACGGAATCCGAGTGAATTCAAGCTCTCTGCATGTTTCTTCTTATCGCCGGATGTTTTAGCAATCTCACAGCATTTCTGGTACAGCATTGTGCACTCTTTGGGGGGAGTTAAAACTTTTGCCACAAAATCCAGCACTTCTGTACTGTTAACGACGTCTAGAACAAAATTTTTGTCATCTGAATCGCTAGAGTCTTCGAGACAATTCTTCAGCGCTTCCATGATATTCGCTTTGTGCTGTCGAAACTTCTGAATGGCAACCAAAGCTGAATCTTTGCTGATAAACTCTCTACTCAAGTCTCTTAGCAGATCAAGGTAATGATGATTAAATTTATACTGAGTGGCGCGCCATGGTTCACCCATGCCTAGAGATTCTTTCTCTGTTCGGAAGTAGGCTTGGACCAAAGGATGCATTCTCATTTTTCCGTCGGCGTCCCTCTGAAGGAGAGCATACTTGACCATCCTGGTCTTCACTGTTTCACAGTGTAAAGGATCTTTAAAAAGAAACTGAATGTCGTGAGCTGAGAACTCCGACGGGAAAACAGAAAAAAGGACAAGACTCTGTATTACCTCATTGGAAAAATTCCTGAAAAACACTTCCAGCGTCTTATAAACATCTTTCGCACTAGTCTTGATAAGTTGTATGGGATTATTCCTAAGGTAGTGGATTAATCTCTCGGGACTAAAACCATTATTCAGCGAGTCAGAGCAAGTCACAAGAAGGAGTGGTATCCCACCACAAAGTTTAGCAAGTTCCTTGGAATGTTCCTCGCTACAGCCATCAACTAGACTCCGGAGCAGTTTAGCAGACGGGTCGGGATCCAAAGGTTTGAGTGGAAACCTACACACGTCTGCCGACACGAATCCAACATCTTCTCGAGTAGTAATTATAAACTGTACATTCGGGGCAAATTTCACCAGCCATTCAGCAAATTCGTCAAATTCCTCACCCTGTATATTCTCTGTGTTGTCTAGTACTATGACAGTTGGGATATTTCGCTCCGATAGTTTACGCTTCGTAATAGACACAAAATCAGCGGTTGGCGACCAAGGACGACTACTTAATCGACCAAGAATCTCTCTGCAGACGTCTTCGAGTTTCTGATGATAACTCTCTACTCGAATATGTGTAACAAAATGGTAACACTCTTGCTTTAACACGCGACTTACGCAGACTCCCACTTCAGTCTTCCCCGTTCCTGGGATAGATAGAAGAACAACCATACGGAAGGTCCGCAGTTTATCTAGGATTTGTTCTACGTCCGCGTCTCTTCCAACAAAGTGTGCGGTTAAACACGGAAGGTTTCGAGGTTGACATCCCGGCGACGATGGTGTACCTAAAATACGAGGAAAAAAAAAAGGAAAACTTTGAATAGATACAAGGATGATAGCCGAGACACAAGAGGATAATAGCCGAGACACAAGAGATAGCTGAGTATAATTCGGCATAATTTGAAAAAAAACCAACTTAATTTTTGCCCTTTTTATAAGAGTAGCACTTTCAGCTTGATTAGCATATTTGACTTGCTTGATCTCAAGAATGATTATTTTCAAGTTCGGTCTATGGTTCATTCTCGTCTTGGGGAAGGTCACCGCATACAAGGCGTTCGTGGGCGCAACGGAAGCAAAGATTGCGTCGGTCCCAGCTTCCGCTGATAAAGCTGAATAACTTACGGGCATGCGCTAGGTTTTGGTACAGAAAACGGATTTTGAGTCGTTTGTATTTAGATTCAGGGACACCGCAACAGCTTGCGCCGATTACTGCGGGCCCAATAAACCCACCAATCCCACCCCAAGGGAGGACATTCATCACACAGCGATCTCGTGTGTGGGAAATTAACGTCTCCTACCCCAACCCTGCAGGAGACGGGACCTCCATTTATTCGTCCATATCCGAGAAGACTAGAAAATCTAACCATTTCTTGATGTTATAGAATGGTAGCAAATTCTTCTCAATTATTTTAAGACCCTGAGTGTTGATCCGGCCGGGACTCGAACCCTCGACCTCCCGCACATCAGTCCAGCGCTCTATCCATTGAGCTTATGGAGGCGGTTATGCGGGCAACATTTATCTGAGCCTAATGTAAACACTAAACTGACTTCGTCTAGACAAATCCCGCTTTTCTCAAGAGATGGCGGAAGCTTCTGTCAGGATTGCAAGTGTTTACTCCAATACATGATGCCATTTTTCTCCCATTCAACAAGAGAGCCAATTTTTTTAGCTTTCTATCATGATTAAAGAGGTGTTAGCTGTTCACTATTGTCTGTTATATTGACAAACTGTAATCTATAGCCATCGGTAGAATTTCGAAGATGGCCGGCGTCGCCAGGAAATACTCAATGAGAAGGCGTTTAACGAGGTCAAGTTTGCGTGGTTTTAGAATCTTGCATTTATTTTCAACTTTACACATAGATACCGTAGACAAAAACCCAATCAAACATCATTCGGTGCGGCTGCAAACACGTTATGGATGTTACGAAAACTAAGACCCTCGCAAACTAAAACCTAGGACCTAAGACCCGTCTTCATAGTTATCGAGATTACGAAAACTAAGATCCCGCAAAGAAGACAAAATTCCATCTCCAGTGGAAAAACAATTTTATGACTTTAAGGATAAACAACCAAAATTATAGACTAATAAGGGTAAGGCATATTTTCAGTGTACAATTATAGTAGGTAGTCTGTGGCTTTCGTCCTCTTTATAATTAAAGCCACAATGCTGATATGGCTCCAAATTGTTCGAAGAAGCGGATCGTCTAGCACGCGTACGATAGTAGTTTTTAGTTGATTTACAGATTATAGTCTTTGAACGGGCGTAACTCGACTTTGTAGAAATTTTACAGATTGGTTTGATGGGGGTCTTCGTTTCGTAATGACGAGGGGCCTTTGTTTTCGAAATTACGAAAACTAAGACCCCTAAATTTACCGTTAATTTGACCTTAAACTCGGTGGAAAGGATCGGACAGGAGATAATTTGACAGATTAGATCTATTCTAGTTACAATTTGACTTTATATTTGGACGGATTCGATTTTGGGGGGGTCTCAGTTTTCGTAATCTCGAAAACTAAGACGAGTCTTAGGTCTTAGATCTTAGTTTTCGAGGGTCTTAGTTTCGTGACACCAACAACATGTAATTAATTTGCATTGGTCTTGATTGAGCAAACTCCTCGACCGTGAAATATACTGCCTTTCGATGTGTTCAATTTTGGCGCATTTATCATTATAACTTAAAATTTTCTTTAAAGCGCCCACAGCTAGATGAACTTTGATCTAATTTAATCGAAGACTTGGCGGGAATGTATTGACTTCTGAACGCAAAGAGAAATCTAAGGTCTGTAAAATCGTATTATTCATAAAGGAAGAACACATCCAAAACCGATCTTATCAAATCCATCTTCGTGCGAGTCAAGGCCACAATCTTACCTTGATTCTCAATCAATTCGGCTAGCCTAATGCAATCGACGTTTCTCAGAAGCCATACCAAATAGGACACGTCTTCTGGGCAGATTCTATCGTGTTGGCGCAAGAAGCTCAAAAACTCGCGTTGGCTCTTGATGGCTTGGAGCTCTCCTCGTGGCAAGTAATTATCGTTGTTTTGTCGGAGACAGAGAAATTTCATTTGCTCCAACTCTTCTTTTGTTATTTCGTCAGCAATTTGATTTAAGAAAGCGTTAAACTCCGGGTAGTTTCTGGCGGGTAGCGAAATATTCAGCGATCGAGTGGACTGCGTTTTTTCCTGAACTCCTAGGAACAGATGTAAGAAAGCAATTAAGATTAAGCCTACTCCTAACAATACTTGAAGAAGAACCAAACGAGAAAAATAGCATCTAATGTTTACTTTTGAGACATCATTTGACCCTCTTTATACTGGTCATGGGATATACTGGAACTTTAAAGAACTATAACTGCACAGCTAAGATAGCTGAAGACACTATTAACGATATCATTTCGAGCTACATGAGTAAATAGTTCCTGATAGCTTAGTGAAAGTTGACTATAACCACAAAACAAAACATCAAGTAATGTTTAAGACAAAGACTGCCTTCATTATTACATGCTTACTAATTGAATTATATTTTCACAGATACACAACTCTCATATGATTATTAATTTTTTAATAACCGAGAGTGAGGTCGTTACGGCTAACTCTCAAACTAGGGCCTTGCCGTATTGACCGAGCAATAGCGAGGTCAATGAGGCAAGGCCGTGGTTTGAGATTTTCTGGTAACGGTCGAACAGTCAACGTTATTTCAAAAGTTGTTATTATATGGCTTGCAAACAGAACAAACAAAAAAATTATTCAAGGGGAAGTCGTCAATTTGCATCCGGCGGTGCGCGCGTTCATCTATTCATTCATCCATAAATCGATAAATAAAACTACACTATTGGTGAACTACACCAATGTGTCACGTATTCTGTCATAAAACACATTTATTTTTGAAAAAAAAATTATTATCAGAGCCTCAAAGAGTATTCCAGTAGAGAATTTTTTTCCAGTTTTCAAAGGCAAAACGTCAACTGGAGTGCATACAGAAAAGACAGAAAAGTGCTTCAAAATAGTTCAAACACATATGGCCCGTGGTGAAAGAAAATCTTTGGAACGCACTGTTGAGAACATTTCAATATTCGCCTTAGCCTTTGACAACATGTCTTTGTCTTCTGGAAGATTTTTTGGATGAACGGAACTTTTATTAAGACTGCATCCTCCGTCAAATATGTTATGCCTTCGAATGTCTCTGGAAACTAGCTGTCGAATAAACCCTACTCGGCGAAAGGCGCCAATACTCTCGAACTGTCTTTTTGTTAGTTTTAAAACGCCCCCTGCTGTTACGACATTTTCCAGTAACAATCGATCGCTCTAGTTTCAATTAAACGCACTTAAATCTACCACGCATTGATTAGGAATGGCCGCTGGACTAGAGAATATCTTCCATCCCTACAGCAACGCCAAAGATGGAACAAGCTACACTTCAACTTAGCTGTTGATGACATCGTCCTGCTACTAGACGAAAATCAGCCACGTAGCGTATGGCCGCTTGGACGAGTGCTCGAAGTTTACCACAATCGGAAGGATGGGCTAGTGCGCTCTGCTAAAGTCAAGACCAGAACCTCCGAACTAGTGCGACCCATAGATAAGATTGTCCTATTGAAAACTGCGGAAATTGGGAGCAAGGATTAGAAGCTAAGAACATTATCCAAGTAAATATGATTAGTAGTGGTTTAATAATCATCAGAGTTGGCGTTTCAAACCTATTACAGTTATTTGGTAAAGGCACTATTGCCTTTAAGGGGCCGGAATGTTAGTTTTAAAACGCCTCCTGCTTCTACGAAATTTTCCAGTAACAATCGATAGCTCTAGTTTCAATCAAACGTGCTTAAATGTACCACGCATTGATTAGGAATTTGCAGATTCATGCTTTCTTGAAGCTAAATTCGTGTTTTTAGGAAATGAAATAACACCTCAAAAATGTAGGGTTACACTTTTCAAGTAACGCCCCAGATACAATCACGTATGCGCGTGTTTTTAAATGCAACTCGTAATAACCGTACTAGCTAGTTACTCCGCAACCGTTACGATCGAAGGATTAATCAGCTACAAGCTACCGGCTACCATTTGACTACTATTAGCGATACTCTCTACTATCGTCTGTGCGAGTCGGCACCAGTGAGTTTCTTTTCTCTAAGTACTTTGACTGTCGTTATTGCCAAGTGACTAGTCTTTTAAGGTCGAGGTGTTGTCACGTTACGAAACCTATATTCTCTATCAGTTTTTTCTGAATCCTTTTTTTTTGTGTGTGTGTTCTTAAGCACCGATTAATTGTTTGTAACGTGACTATGTGGCCAATGCTATCTTAGCTGAAATGTATGCAATTGTATGTATGTATTTACGATATTTAGACAGGCCAGCTTCAAAAAAAAATCGCAAAAAAAGAGCTCGGCTAATTATAATATCCAGCAATGTTGACCTCAGGCTTGGTCAGTGATGCATATGTATTATATGGCTTCGGATTGTGGGGGATATGGCGCACGTCCTGTTTGGGTAAGAGCGAGATCAGAGCAGGGCTTTTAGACGGCGGTAATTCCCACGGTCCAAATATGGATCATGCAGATTAGAAAGAGCACTGCGGCGGTTATTTTCGCTTTTTAGAAATTCGAACGCAAGATAACGATAGCAGATTAGCAGTCGGAAAGGGTAGACTAAATCTAATACAGATATAAAATTTTTGAAGAAGAACGAAGGTTCAGTTTTAAATTGCCTATAGACCACTTTCATAAATGGCTGCCGGATTAATATTCTTTTGTTTAAATTTAAATTGGCCCTTCTGTCCTCGCTTGAGATAATGTGTTCTTTTGAATTTTGTACTGGAGAACGAGACCAGAAGGGCTAATTTAAATTTAAACAAAAGAATATTTATCCGGCAGCCATTTATGAAAGTGGTCTATGAGATTGTGCTGGAAGGGACGAGATAAACAAACAAGAATTAATTCAAGCTCACATCTAACATAAAAATGCGTTATTGAGCTAGCGTGGGGTCAAGATTGCTGGATATTGGCCGCGTTCTTTTCTTTTTTCGTGTTCATGGACCGAGACGAAGTCGAGGTTCAAAATAAAGCGAAAAAAGAACGAGGCTAATATCCAGCAATCTTGACCGAACAAGCTTGGTCAATAAAGAATTTTTTGTCTAGCAGAAGGAGATCCCCTTGATATCACCTGTTTATTTTGAGAGCTAGCAAAGGAAGCCATTAATAAATTCAAAAGGGTCCTTTATTTATTTTTCGTTTTGCCGCTTTTGCAACTTTGTCGCCTACATTGTTAAAAAATTATGAAGGTTGCAAGTCCGTTCCACGCACACAGATTTTTTTCTTGCGCGGGATCAAAGCGAGCAATCTAGAGCGGGCAAAATGGGGTAAGGTGGGCCCATTTTGCCCGCTACGAGATACAGTAATTTTACCACGAGTTTTAATTGATAAATAAAAACGTAAATGGGTGCATCCCGGATGTAGATTGACGACTTTCGCGCGAAATGTTTTTTTAGTTTTTCAATTTGTGCGCCCATATGCGGCGCAAGCGTACTACGTGTGATTTCTGGGTCTGCAGGTCATTAACGAGAATACTTAACAGATAAAGGTTTAGTTTTGAGCGTACGAGTGTGCTGTTAAAGAATGGAAAATTATAAATAGAAAAAATAGAATTCAAAAGGATGATAAAAGCGAGGAATATAAAGTGTTAAGTCTCCTTAGTCTTGTAGCACAATACGCAGTACGAAGACAGTCACCAAAGAACGTTAAAATGACCGTGAGCGAAAAGGAGACCATAGAATTAAGGTTAGGAGACTTAACACGTTATATTCCATGCTTTTATTATCCTTTTTTTATTGTTTATATAATTTTTCCTATTCTAACGCACGCGCTTGCGCTTAAAAATTCAATCTTAATATGTTAAGTATTCTTGCAGATTTATAATTATAAACAGCACAGCATACACTAATGAGATATGAATACACCCGTGAGGTTGCGAAGCACTAAGGAAGCGTATCACTTCGGGTGATTCTAGCTCATCGAGTGCTTAGCCAGCCTCCCAAGTGCATCCAAAACTCAATAGTGTTAGCTTTTGTTTTTACCACTTGTTTTATAACATGAAAAAGACAATTTCGTGCGAAACATTTTCCTTACCTGAAAACATTTGCTTACGTCAGCAGCGTCCACCCATGGGCACTGAACTGACCAATCCGAGCGCACGCTTCACGTGACTTATGTTTATAATGACCTTTAGACCCCCAAATCACACACGATACATTTAGGCAGCCTACGGTGGGCCATCTAATTGAAGACTTAATACACTGGACCATTCGCCTGCTAAGGGAATATCTCAAACCTCCACCTAGCTACATTGACCGTACGAAGGCCTCAGTTTGAGATTTTCTTGTAACGACGTTACTCTTCCTTATCAGTTAAATAATAAACTACAATTTCTATCGGTTAATCGGCTGATAATCCAATTGGTAATAGGACTGAGTGGTCGTGACAAACAAATTGGACTCCCGCTATGCGGTCGTCCAATTTTGTTATCACTCGTTTGATTACAGACAGATTTGGACTCAACTCAGTGCTATTACCATTAATTATTGACCCATAGCCCCATTTCCATTGCACAAAAACTACAACCAGTTGCAAGACTACTGTAAGATCTCACACAATCGGCAACTTTTTGCAAAGATTACTATTTGATGAAGTTCATCTCCCTCTTGACTAGGGTCTTCAGTTCAGGCATTTTTCTTAGCATCTTAACAGTAGAGCAAAACACTGAGAAGGAAATAATGACAAGCTCATGAAAATGGACATTTTTAGTTACATACAGCACAATTTTGGCAAAGACGAATGAACTGGGTAATGTTATGGGAATCAAGTGTGGATTGATGCTCTCCTTGTTACCTTGCTTCATAAAAGATTCCCGCTCTTCTCTCTCGAAGCCAGTTGAAGACACCTGACCTATCGGATCCGGTATGCTGAAGCTATCCTTGAATGAACGACCTCCTGGCAAGGCTGAATCTGAAGAAAAAGAAAAATACATACACCATTTTGGAATCTTCAAACATACTATGTGCATGCGAGCCTCCTTGCTTTTCATCTAGCTAGCTCATGTGCAAGGAATACGAGGTAATGTATATCAGGGATCATGGTAGATGAAGATTCCACTTGACTTCCGTCATAATAATTCTAAACATTTTAAAAGCTGGAGAGTTTCTGGCGCTCTCGCAATAATCACAAATTACGCAGCGTGGTAGCGCGCATAATCACCGAACGAGACTTACCAACTGACTTTTAGTGCCAGCTTAACCATGAAGAATGATGTTTCCAACAATCTACTGGTGCATCAGTATTTGGTGTTGTATTTCAACGACTTAACTTATTCAAATGACAAACAAGTTTAATTTCTGACGAAAAGAGTAACCAGCTTGGAAGCTTAATCTTTATTGATATTTCTCTGATGGAGGAAGATTCTATGAAATCTAAATGTAATTGATTAGCTATGACTTGAATAATTGGATCAAATAATTTAACCCACCCATGCGTATAACTGACTTTCCGTCTTTCATCTCCTTTTCCTTTTCTTCCTCTCCCCTTCTCAGTTCTTCATTTTCTTCTTTTCTTTTTTCAACTATCTTAATCCTTTCTTCTTCTACCTTTCTCCATTCCTCACTTTCCTTTGCGCTTTCTTCCTTTTTCCTTTCATCCTCTTTCCTTTCTTCCTCTTCCTTTCTCCACTCTTCATCTTCCCTTTCACTTTCTTCCTTTTTCCTTTCGTCATCTTTCCTTTCTTCCTCTACCTTTCTCCATGCTCCGCCTTCCTTTTTGCTTTCTTCCATCTTCCTCCTGTCCCCTTTCCTTTCTCCCTTTTTCCTTTCTTCCTTTTTCCTTTCTTCTTCTCTATTTTTCCTACTCTCTTCCTCATTTTTTCCTCCTTTTTCTCCTTTTTTCCCTTCTGTTATCCTTTCCTTATCTTCCATGATCTTGCTTTCTTCATTATCTTGTTTCTTTACCTCCTCTTTCTTTTCCAACTGCTCTCTTTCTTCTTTTATCATATTTTTTTCACCTTTGATGCAAAGAGAGAAAGTTAGAACATAGCTACATGACAATGCACTCTCTGATTGGCTAACATTTTATGAAAAAGAAATGAATGGTTCAGAGAGATGGTTTAGGCTGACGCCATATCGTCGATAAAAAGTTCCAATCGAGTTAGCCACGAGGTTTCAAAACGTTTAAGATTGTTTTTCCGTTTGATACCGGTTGGGAAAGGTCTTTAGGAGCTCACAATGAAAAATAATATGCTAGATAATACTAGTTTAGAAAAGCAATGAGCATGAAGCCCTTTGAAGCGACGAAATTAGTTTTGGAGTTGACGGTACTTTAACCGAGGCTTTGCGACATTGGGGACTCTACATTAGAACGGAAAATGTTATTTTGAAGTGTTGATATGTCCCAAAAGTGTTATTCAATAGAAGATTTTATTTAGAAATCGTAACTTTCAAAATTTTCAACTCAAAGCTACGCAATTTTTGGTAATTAAGTACAGAAAATAACAATTCAAGGAAGGTAAATCTGCCACACGCGTCTCATAAATGCAAGAAATATGTCAGTTTTTTGCTTCCGAATGGTTTTTTGGAGGGTTGATATCATTTTTGAGTGCTAATATCTCCTAAAAGTACTAAATATTTTATCTTCAAAAAACTTACATTTTCCCATTTTCCTAGAATTTTCGAATTATTCTAACAAAAACCTACGCAATTTTTTAACCGCAAATTGTAGTAAAAAGCGATCCAAGGAGCTGAATTCAGGGTTTATTCTGGAGCGCAGCTTTGCGCAATTTTCACAAATTGGAAAAAAATGCCCCATAAAATTTATGTTGCCGCGTCAAATGGGGCGCAAATAAAACAGAACCAAGGATTGGGAATAAAATGTTCGAATTTATTACTGAAAAGGTTAGGGAAGGAATCCTTTGACATACAACTTGATGAAAATTTCAATTGAAGGGCCTCCCTTCTCTATATTTGATAGACATGAGGCCTGTCCGGTATGGTATAAGAAAAAGAACAGGAGAGTAGAAAATCCATGATCTGAATCATGAGTAACAGAGACCTTTTCTTAAAACTTGTAGCCTAAAAAGAAACGAGCTATTTAACCTCATGTTCAGCACTTGTAAGTCTGTAAATGATAATTTAAATAAATGTTCGTTTTCTCATGGAACAGCTTGTACCAATAAGTTAGAATACCATTGGGGAACCCCCTTTCATGGACCTAGTTTGTTGAGAAAGGTCCCCTTACATATTTCGCTTCTAAGTAGAAAATTTACAATTCGAAGAATAAAGATTTAGACCGGGCTGTTCAAAGCCGGTTTAAAATCACCCAGGGTTTAGATGATCCAGGGTTAGTGTGAAGTTTGGTTTTATCAGATCTATAGGCTTTTAATAGAAAATTCAGTTCAAATCTTTTAGTATTCAAGTTAATAATTGGATGCTCTCAAAAGGATGGAGAAAATTATCCCAAAATGGCCATTGAACCAAGGAAAAAAAAAACCCAGACTAAAATTGAACCCTGGGTTAATGCTAATCCGCCTTTGAAGGCTTTGTTTTCGAAACATTTCCGGGTCTTTATTGCCCTGTCATTTATTCATAGTTTTGGGGTAGAAAATAAACCCAGTTGAAATAAACTATTTTTCTTCGTGTACAACTTGTTCCTGCGTGCTCTCTCATTTCCTCGAAGTAGCCTTTACATATTTTGAAAGATCGTTAACTCGGTTATTGTCAAACGTAATCTTACGAAATTCTAAGCAAAGGCACACGCTGAAACTTATCGTTATTTTTCGCCAACCGTTTTACGAAGCAATGGAGAGCCATAACTTCTTTACTTTTCTTAAATACTCAGATAAATCTAATTATTTGAAAACATGGTGGTTAGACCATAGCAAGTTATACAGAAGTATTAAACTGTGACAGCTTTTTCTAGCGCGGTAGTTTTGACACACGCGTCGAGTGAATCATAATTAATTTCAACCCTGTTCGCACGTGTTTGGGATCGCCAAATTGTGTTTAAGTTAAAAACGGCTTACATCGTTTTTCTCAGGAATTAACTGGTATCTCAAGGAAAAAACTACATGGCATTCGTGTACTTACTAAAGGCTATCTATATGCAAAAGACGAGTGAATTCGATTGTTTCAGCTTTGCCGAAGATTTGCGATTTTGTTTGATTCTTGCACTGATCTGCTCTAAAAAGTCGTACATTTGAGAAGGGGTGTTAAGGGATATTTACACAATCACGCCAAACAACGAGATTATAGCGTGTTTTTAACAGCTAGGAAAGTTAATTTTAGATAGTTGAACAAAAAGAGATATTGCAAACAGAATTAAAGCACCAAAGCTTGAAGTTTAATAAAGAAAGAGAGTAAGTAATCTTGAAATAAACTTACCAATATTTTCCGATAGGTACTCTCTGCACGCCAGGTAATCTTTCTCCAAAATAGTCGTCTCTACACTTATCGACTCCACACCAAATTTCTCCTTGATTTTGTCTGTCAGTAGGCATCTCGCTGCTGCAGCATTCAGACGACCAGAATGGTAATCTTCCCATAAGCTTTGAAGACTGTTCAAATCGGGGCACTTCAGTGTTATTCTCATTTTTTTCTCCCCCTCCTCTCCTGAGACTTGGACAACTTTAACGGGAGGCTGACCGTTCTGATGCACTTCCCTGATAGGTTTTTTGACGGAGTCTGCCTGCGATAGCTTTCCAGACTCCATTTCTTGGGTCTCTTCCTCTTGACATAACCGCCTTGCAGCTTGCATGTGTTCTAAGTTGTCTTCATCTTAAACATTAAAATTGGAGATTAATTAAGGACAAGTTAATAATCAATTACTAGGTGGCTTAATTGTTAAATTCTCTGTGAAAACTGTGAAAAGCAAAACTTCAGTTTGAAATTGGGGCCATCTAATTCCCAATGCGACTGCTGCCGACTAGAAGTCTAAGACTAGCCTTCAGTGGGGGGACTAACTTGGGAACTTATTTAATTCAGCGCTCAAAAGATTCCGTGTTCGTGCCGAAGAATTTGAATACGTCTCATTAAGAGATTATAATCTCTTGGTCTTATGTCGTAACTTGTTGTGGACTTCAGAACAGCGTCTTCCAGAAATAATCCACCAGCACTAGAACACTTTCCCCAGTGGGGAGTGGCCCTAACAAAGCTGGGCTTACATTTTGTCATGGAGCAGTCAGCGGAAAAACCCGAGACAGTGGCTCTGGTGGCCCACATTCTCCTACAACCAGGCAGCCAAGACAGGTCTTGCACGTTCTTTCCATGTCACTATCCATCTTTGGCCTTCAAACTTTGCTTCGTAATCTAGTCTTCGTCTTGTCTACCCTGATACCCTGATGACCCTCATGAGCAATCTTGGTCGGTTGCTCGGTCACGTAGGCTTTGGGGATAAATATGCTTGCGCCACAAAGCAAGAGCTCTCCATAAACGCACAGTTCATCCTTGACATGCCAATAAGAAACTGCAGCTTTGCTCTGGTTCCAGTTCCCAGACCTCAAGTAATCGTTCACCACGCTCTCTTCCTCGTCATCATAAGAGGCTTGTTCGATTTTTTTAAGCTGAAAGCGCCACTGGTACACTGTTGTCCACAACTACTCTAACAAAGTCGACCTCTTCGCCCACGTCCAAGTGCTTGTCAGAATTCAACTTCAACACTACGTTTGCGCTGTTTGCCGTAACCAAAAAGTAAACAACTATGAAGTCATACGACTGTAGGCGCAAAACCCATCTTTCTATTCGCGCACATGGCTTTGAAGTGGCTAAATAAATGCGTTCTGGGGGCTTGTCGTCGTTTTCCTACTCAAAGTTCCTTTCGAAAACGTAAAGGCTGAACCCCTCGCATACCCACACTAATGCCGCATCTTCCTTTTCTGTTTGGCTGTACCGCTTTTCAACGTCAGTTAAGCTTCTCGATGCATATGTCACAACTCTCCAAACTCCTCCCTGCTGCCGAGCAAGAAGTGCTCTGAGACAAACAGATGTTACTGATGTCACGACTGGCATGAACTTTGCAGAGTACTAGACGAGACCCATAAACGATCGTACTTCACTTGCGTCCTTAAGAGTCCTCGTGTATCTGATAGCCGCAATCTTGGATTTACGCCGTTGCCTGTCAACTCATGACCAAATAAAGTAAATTTTGATGGTCCTAACAACGCAAAAAGACGTTTTTCATATTCCTCGACGCCACGTCCATAAACAATTACATCACCTACATTCATATGATACACAATCCTCGCAGTAGAGAGCGCCATTTATGCCATAGCGAAAATCAGACCTGAAAAAAATCAGGCCTGTACGGGATTCGAACCACTGACCTCTGCGATACTAGCGCAGCGCTCTACCAATTGGGCTAACAAGCCAACTGGGAGCAGGCCGTTAAGTTGATTCGTAATAAACCCGTGAAGATAAAATCAGATACAACGAATATATGAAGTTCATATATTTTGAACTGCGGTTGTAAATACATATGATGCACGATCCTCGCAGTAGAGAAGACAACCGCAGTTCAAAATATATGAGCTTCATATATTCCTTGTACCTGATTTTATCTTCACGGGTTTATTACGAATCAACTTAACGGCCTGCTCCCAGTTGGCTTGTTAGCTCAATTGGTAGAGCGATGCACCAGTATCGCAGAGGTCAGTGGTTCGAATCCTGTACAGGCCTGATTTTTTTCAGGTCTGATTTTCGCTATGGCATAAATGGCGCTCTCTACTGCGAGTATCGTGCATCATATGTATCTACAACCGCAGTTCAAAATATATGAACTTCATATATTCGTTGTATCTGATCACCTACATTGTTCGCAACTCCAGCACAACCTCATAACACGTCTCTAATGATTTTCCAGTATTTCTTTGGTGCTGAGGTCAATCTCAACATCAAACGTTTGTAAAGATAACGCCTACGGTCCGTGACAAAGGTAGTGACATAGCGGCTTTCTTCAGAGTAGAATCTGGTGAAAACCCCAATTTATGTCTATTTTGCTGGACATGATTCTACCGTTCAAGTCGCGTAATAGCTCTTCGACAGTCGGAATTGGGCGCTGCTCTCGGATGGCTGCCTCATTCGCAATGCGCACATCCACACTGAACCTTACGTTACCATCGCTACTAGAGGTGAGATCCACCCTGACGATCCATCTGGTACTTCCTCCGTAAAAGTTCGTCAACTTTTGTATCCACCTTCTCTCACAGTCCAAATGGTATCCTGTAAACTGGTTGCTCTACTTACTTTACCGACTCATCAACATGCAGATTAAGCTGGTAATCCCTTGAAAAGACGAACACCAGTGAACAAGTGGTTGTATTTCTCTCTGATGTCACCATTTAACGGAACGGATTGTTTGCATGAAAAAGGACCAATGTGCAGCAAACTTAACAGCAGTCTCTCGGCCCAACAGAGTTCGACCACCGCCTTCAACTACGAGAAAGTCAGCCCTGATTCCACTATCCATTCCAGCGAGCGTAACATCAGTTGGAAGCGTTAACAAGCTTGGTAAAGGCTCAGTAACACCATGTGCAAAAAGTTACTGGGTCAAATTGGCTGACTATCCGCCAAATAAAAGCACTTGACAACCAGAAAAAAATGTTTTGGATTGACGACTCATTGAGAACTTTGAAAAACCTCCCGCTGAAAATAATGTCTTTTTTTCACAGTGGTGAAAAAAGAAAAAAAAAAAAGAAAAAACAGCTGAGAGTCTTTCCAACTCAGTGAAGTGTCGCGAGCGTATGACCATGGAGTTTCTTTTCCATATACACGGCTGAAACTAATCGAGCATTTGATCTTTCCCAGGGTCTTTTTTTTGAAATTCGGAATACTTTTAAACAGACCTATTAATTGAAGGAGAAACTGTTGGTAGGTACTCTGATTTGCCAAAGTTTATCTAATCTCATTTGTCTTCTAAACTTAACAGTGATCCGGCCTTGCGTTTAACCTTTATTTTAATTTTTTTTCATTATTTTACTGACACTATGTTTCAGGTTTGAATCGAAGTAAAAATCCAATATATGATGACTTACAATTTAGTCCACTGGCTCCGGATCCAACTTTTTCAGCGGCAGGAATGTCAGGTGTAAAAGCCGTCTCGGTCTGAACCTGGGACAAATATTCTCCTTTATTTGTTGATAATTGTTGATTCTCGTCTGTTGAATGGTAGCATAGAATCGTTATTAGTTTTACGTGCTAATCGACTAACGTGACAAGGGATTTCTAGCCCGTCCCAGTTCTGACTTTAGCGGTCGTATAACGCTTTGTCTACCAACCAAAGAGCTTATTGGCGAGTAACACGTCCACATGCGGCAAACATACCAAGGCATCCTCTAGAGGGTCCTAATTCAGTTATCGATCAAATCTTTTTACAATTAATATTTATTTTTTAATCTCCTCAAATTGATCAGATCCTAACAGCACATGTACACACACCTCGCCTACGAGTTCACTGTGGCTCAAATAGTACGCATCTGTTTAAAAATTGATTTTTTTAAAAAAGCAAGCAGCTACCGTGTACAATTCCAAGTCTTTGGAAAAACTGCCGATCAGTACACATACCAGCAGCTGTTTCTTTCCTTGCTTTATTAGATAGCTTCAATGATCAACTTACGAGCAACGAGAAAATTTTTGCACGCCAAGTAATCCTCTTCCAAAATTGTTGTTTTCAAGCTGACAGATGTCACATTATATCTTCTCTTCATGTCATCTGTCAAAAAGTAACTCTCAGCAGTTGTATTAAGACAACCGGAGGTGTATTCCTCCCATAGGCACTGAAGAACTTTCAATGTACGACACTCCACTGTTATTTTTAAACTTCCATCCTCTGCCGCTTTTACATTTAATCCAAGTGACTGAAGATGATAATAAAGGCCATGGGTTGTGTCCTTGCCTTCCATATTTGAACGAAACTGTTCGCGCACCTCGGACATCATCTGCCGCTCTGTTTCGTCTTCTTTCGAAAGATCTTCCCTTCGAGGGTTCGAATACTTTGTATCAGTTATTTTCAAAACAAGGCATAGCAAACCTAAAAGACAGGATCAAAATTGTCCAGATTCGAGATGAAAAAGTCATTTTATCGAATTGAGCTTCAATTTCAGTAGAATTACGGCATAAGAGCTAATCTAAGGTTAGAATATAGTTAGAATTCTAGAATCGTATTTAAATAGAATCAAAGAGGATGAAGATTGTTGTAAAGTAGAGACAACGTTTCTTTCGCTAATGTCCTAATTTCTATATCACAGTGTTACACGAAAATGAATAAATAAACCATATATACAGTAAACGCAAAGGACGTACACGCAACTATTTAAATTATGCAGACATCATTAAGATAGTTCTTTTTATCTCAATCACACGGAGTATGTATATGGTATATAAAATTCATCCCTCCTTTCAAAGATCTAGTCTGACCACTGGACGACGGACTCGTCTTTAGAACGGTAAAGAGTTCAGGTTCAGGCCCCGTTTCTACATCAGACGCTGGACTCGAACGTGTTTTAGTATTGGCTTCGCCATGGGACGTGTTCTCTCCTGCTTCTGGAGCAACTGGCCAAAGAGGTTGTAACAATTTGGCTTGGCCCTTAGGTGCAAGGTGCTTGGTGCTTCTATAGTCTCACTACTATCAGGATACTGCACATGGGCGTGGTGACGGTTTTCCTGGAGCAATACCACTTCATCAACCAAAGGTTCCGCCTCGTTGGCGTGAACTTGACGTTTCAGGTGGACGAGTTCAGATGTAGCTAGCTAATTGGAAATGGAGGCACCAGAGGAAAATCGTCGAGAGATACCAAAAAAGCGCTCGTGTGGTGTTTCATTGGTAGCTGTACATAACAGGGAAAGGATAGAATGCAGAACGTCGAGAGAAACCTTGCCAATTCTTAGATGCCAGGTTCTTGGATTTCAGGCTCATCGTGATTTCCTACCATAATACTCCATTGCACCTTTCTGCTTGGCCATTTCCTTCGGGGTTATAGCTCATGTTCCTACTTGTGGCAACCCATTTTGTTGTTAAGAGGTCTCGGAACTCTTTGCTCATGAAGGATGCCTCTCAATCAGAATGGACATACGCTAGCATTCCGACGAGTGAGAAAAGTGAATTCAGCCACTTAATAATCATGCTTCTCGACGCATCGGATAGGGAAAGACAAACGGAAACCTAGAGTACTGGTCGACCACCATGAGGAAATACTTGTTTCTGTCGTTGGTCGGTAGTGGGCCTTTGAAATCGATGTTGATCCTCTCAAATGGCTGGGTGGCCTTGATAAGGGGAATATTCTCTAGGCGGTAGAACTGAGGTTTGCATTCACAACAAACAAGGCACTTCTTTGTAATCTTCTTTATCTTTTCTAGGGAGAAGGTTAAGCTCTTGTTTCGTACAAAATGGTTTGATTTTGTGATCCCCGGATGGCAGAGGGACTCGTGAATCGCATAAACTGAGTCCTCAGTTGCGGTGGCGCACGCAGTAGTAGCGCATCTGGCTCTGGACATGACATCTGGTGCGACTTTGTCACTTAAGGGCGATAAATTATGTCAAGGCTGTAGCAAGAGAGTTCAAGTCTCCAGCTTAGGAATTTTGTTTTCTTTATCCTTCCTTTGTGACGTTTGTCGAACACGTGGGATACTGACTTCTGATCAGTCTTGAGAATTAAGTGTCTTCCAGTATCTTACGACCTCAATTATTGCCTGTGCTTCTTTCTCTACGGATGCATGCTTAAGCTTACTACCTTGAAGGGTTCGTGAGAAGAAAGCTACAGGTCTACCATTTTACTAGTGCTACGTCTGAGGCATCCGTTTCTTCCTCAAAGGGAATGGTCTCGTAAATTGCGGTGATAACGGCTTCCTCTGCCGTCTTCTTTAAACTTTCAAATGCCCCACCAGCTGGCTGTGACAGAGGGGATGATCTGTATTCAGCAAGTGGTTTGACTCGATCTGACTTGTCAGTGTTGTAACAGATGTTCTTATACTCAGCAGCCTCAAGGAAACGTTTCAAGTTCGTGTTCCTCTTGGTGTTTACCACAAACAGTTACATTGTCAAGGTACGGAAAAACTGCCTCAAGATTATTCTCTGCAGCAAACATCATCATCTCTCTCTGGAGACAAGCCACACCGTTAGTGACGCCAAATGGCAAGCGAGTAAAGTGATACAAGTCGTGCCGAGCTTCCAAGGCTGTGTACAGCTTGTCTTCATCCTTAATTGGTACTTGATGATACGCACTTTGGAGATCAATGGTGCTTAAAACTCGGTACTGGGCGATCTTATTGAACATATCGCTAATTCTCGGCAAATGAAAAGTGTCGGGTAGAGTAAACCTATTAATGGTCTGCGAATAGTCATTTGCCAACTTCTTTTGGTGATTTCCATCCTTAGTTACCACGGCCCGTGCTTGCCATGAGAGTGACGTTGTTCTATTATACCTTCCCAGAGTAATCTCTTCACCTCTGCGTCAATAAAGGTGAAATCTTCTTGGCTGCAAAGTCGAGACTTAAGTGGCAATTGGATGGCAATCCGCAGTCAGGTTTCCAAATGGCTCAGGAGGTTCAACACTAAGTTCACTAAAACCACAGACAGACAGGGGTGGTTTAGTGCCTCCATGATGAAACACGACGCTTGAGCGCCGAGACTGGAAGTCAAGACCCGCTGTGAAGTCAGCACAGGGGCCAGGTAGGACAAGTAGCTTGAAACCGTCGTAATTGCGTCCTTGATAGGAAAGATTAGGTGAACATGTTCCTTTTACCTTAACAACGATAGATGCAGAAGTAGCCATGGATACCGTACCAAATGAAGGATAAATTGTCAGGGCTACTTTGTCCACTAGATTTGGATGTATAAAACTTTCACTGTAACTACTGTCTAAAAGGGCTTCAAATTGAAATCCTTCAATTTCAGTAGTTCTTGATGACTTTGAAAGAGAGGCTGGAGTGCTTGAAGAGACCGTGGCGAGTGTCGGAGACAGGCTGCAGACTTTATTCTTACTAACAGTCCTTCTACGGAAAGCACTCGCGAAGTGACCTCTCTTATGACATTTTGAGCAAAGTGCATCGCGAGCTGGACACTTAGAGCGAGGATGATTATCGTTTCCACAGAGGCAGCAAGTAGAGCCTTTAGTCCCTATTGCTGATAAGGTGTTGGGATCTGGTTCTTGTTACGATGTGTGAGCAGTTGTTAGTGGAACTGCAGCGTTTACAGATGAGGAAGGTACGACGTACGATTCAGAACTTCACACGGCTGTTTCAAGAGTCCAAGCCTGATCAAACATGGTTTTTAAATTGAGTGTATTATTCTCCAATGATTTTTGCTGGATTGAAGGGGACTGTAAACCAGTGATGAAGGTGGCCATTATACCTTTTCGCGATACTGTATAGCTGCTACACTTTGGAAGTTACATTCCTAGCTGAACGTCTTTAGAACTCTCAACGAGTATTTCGTGAGGCTGTTGGTGTCGTGTAACAAGGATAGCGCCTCTGATTGCTCAGTTAACTCTACCTTGCTACGTTGTCTTAAAATAGCTTCTACGTTTTCCCCGACGAGTATGGTGGGCGCGACAAAATAGTTGGAAGACCTTTAAGACTATATGACAAGATATACAGGTTATGCTACGTAATATTTGTGCAAAGTCCTTCCCTCAAAGCTCTGTGGTTCGCCCAGCAAAGTAGCCATAAGAGTCTACTAGGAAGAGGGCCTCAACGAGATTTACAAGGAAGACTACAACGATATATCCCCTTCCAGCCCTCTAACGGAGTCAAGAGTTCAAATTTGTGGCAAATACACAATAAAACTGTTGACTGGAGTATCAACCACATGGAAAAGAATCAAGCAGGAAGAATAATAGAACTAGTATTAATCAAAGCTCAATGAGTAACGTTAAATTATCACTCAGGTGTTATCTCGTCGATTAAAAATTAGAAATAGCATTTCGAAGCTGGGATCGTCTTGTATTGTCCTGTTGCAAGTTTACCTAAAAAGAACCTTTGGAAAGATTTATCAGTAAGATTTTAACAAAAGTTTAAAACCTGTCTTTTGAGCCTGTGAGGAGGCTCTCGTATCTGGGTTGGCCTCACGACCCCTTTTGGACACAACCGCCTATCACACCATCGACAAGCGCTTGAGGAAAAAGGCACTGAAAACCTTGTGCTCTTTCATCGAGTACAAAGAGGAATATCGAAGGATATCGGGGCAAATTAAAAGAGCAGCTATGAGTATTCTTCAAAGGGCGTAACTACCGCTACAGCCTGACATAAGGAAGGAAATGCAAGACGCGCTTACACTTATTTAGGAGGAACGGTCAATCAAGGCTCTCTCAGGAGGCAAAGAGAACACCAAAGCAGTAATGAATACGGAGACCTACTAAGCCAAGACGCCTTCCTTCGTTGAGAATGGACTGTGCCGAGTCATAAAGAAAGATCTGAAAAAGCGTGTCTCTCGAACCTTGAAGGGTATTGGATAACTACTAGAAGACAATCAAAACGAGATCAGACTTTGACACAAACATTCCCCAGAGTCTACAGTTTGCCAAAGGTCCACATTCTGTCATCTGTGATTACCTCTGGTATGATTAATCAGATATTTGGCTGTTATCTTCCCCCTGTGACTAACACAGCCTTTCTCGTATTGGCCATCAACAGCAAAACAATCTTAGACAACAACATCTTGGAAATCTTCGTTAGTCCTGTGTAATAACTTTCCTATCGACGCCACTGTAAAAGGTGCTTAATAGGAACAGGAGAACGACTTAGGCCTATCCGACTGCACGGCGCTTATACCTGTTCACATTCCTGACTTTCTAAATTTCAGTGCGACGGATCTATTCACGAACTAAGAGAAAGCTCAGCCATAAAAGTCCGCTTTCCACTGTAACATCCATAAGTACAGTTCCCAAAAAACAAGCAATAACTACATCATCCTACAGGCCCAGGATCTGAAAACGCTACATATACAATCCATCGTGGATCAAAGGAACGTCGATAGCTAATTACAGTATCTGAACAACTGAAAGCTTTTTTTTTTCTCTGTAAAAGAGACACAGAGCAATAAGAAACTCGCCCTCTTAAGAGAATGAGGCGGTCATCTCACCACCGGCGTATTCGGGAGGCGTACCTAAGCAAACCAGTACTTGGCGTAGAGTAAACACCATCCATAATATGTTAAACGCGATATTGTTCTTTAAGGTGGAGATCTGCTCAAACAACTTCGTGGCAGCCTACAAGGCTTACGCTCTGTTTTCAAGTCAAAGAGTATCCTTTGATCACATTTGGGACGGCCAGGAGATGTAGTTGGCCCACTAAACAAGACAGCTTGGCTTACAGGGTTCCATGGGACTGCGGAAAGGATGATATCGGAAGACTGGCAAACCTTTGATGCATTACGAAACATTCGATATGGAGGCACACCTTCACTGTTTCGGAGCACACCCAAAACTTCGGACACCGCTTCGAAACAAGGTAAATTTTATCGAATGTGATTCCCATTTTCACACGCACTAGTAGAGGTCGCGAATCACACGAGACTTCACTCTCACAACACCAATGTCAAGAGTGGAAAAACTTGAGATTTGAGAGGTATGGATGCCCACGATTAAGAAATACAACAATCGGATAGTTTTAGGACATGAGGGAAAACATTATCGAAGAAACCTTTTTGTCATTACATTTTATCACGATGAATAGCTAAAACCTTTTTCTACGATTTTGTGTATAATAATAAGGTTCGTTTTGTTATATAAGCATAACTGACATAGTTTCAATTACAAAAAAAATAATTTCATTGTTATTTTGTATTGTATTATTTTATATTGCATTACCGTATGTTGTATACTTTACTGACCTTTTTTTACCTCAGCCAGCTCCTTGGTGCAGTTTTCTATTTTTGAAAGGCATTCAGAAAGTGAAATTAGCTTCAGTTACTTACAAAGATTGATTGATATGATAAAAACAGAAAGTTAGAGTAATGGTCGATATTAGATCTAACTCTATTGTTTTACATTGCAAAAACTCACTCACCCATTTTATCTTTTAAAACAGGCACCTCCTTATTGTAGTTGTCTAATGTATGATAGAAAATATTGGTTAGTTTTCGCTAACTGGAAAAAAAAAGGGAAGAAATTTCAAAAATAAATTGAATAACTATAACTAGTAGCTTCAATTGAAAAGTTGTTCCTTGTATGTATTCTTGTATTGAGTATTGTTACGCTCAAGAAAAAGGGTAGAGTTTTCCTATTAAAAGTCGGTCATTAACATTTTTATGATTTTTCTCTGGGTATAAAGGCAAATATACAGTCATAACTAACGGTTGTGAAATGATTTTTGTGGGGAATATTGTTTACTTGCACTTTAGCACCGAGCGGAAAATATACAGTGAAGTTAGTTTTCTTTGCATAGCGATAGCAAGGGAATGAACAGCTGTGCTAATACCTTCGATTACGAATGTTTCATATACTCATGCTTCTATCTTACACAGCAAAACTCACTCACTTTCAATAACAGCCATTTGGTCTTTCAAATCAGTCACTTTTTCATCGAGCTTGTCAAGCTTCTCCATAATGTTGTCATCATCTTTTCTCCACTGTTTGAATAGTTCTTTCTGAAATTCCGCCAGCTCAGGATCCATACAGACCGTTCCTACTTCTTCTATTGTTGCCTTATAGCTCTCCTCTCCTATTCTCAGTATTACATCCTGGATGTCACTCCAATACTTGCTGAAATCGACATCGTCAATGGTGGCTTTCGTGACATGAGCGTAAACAGCATTTCTAATATGCCGGATTCTAAAAATGTCCGCTCCAAGAGAAAGATCCGTATCATCAGGACAGCTTTTGAACTGAGTGACGCCGTCACAGATGTTTGTCAAGAGAACACATAACGTGGTGATATCAAAGTTTTTTGATGAAACCGTGGACGACCTTAATGGGTACAAACAGTTCCATTGTACTGGATTAAGAATTCTTTTTTTCTTGAGACCCTCTAACTGGGGCTTGACATTTTTAAGTACCCTTTCGAGAATTTCCGGCTTCACGATGTCATTAAATTTATCCCGCAAGGCTTGACCACCGACTTCAATCAGGAGGCGACAAAGTCGAGCGTAGTTGGTTGTTTCCTTGGTGGATTTAACTGACATTGGGTGAGAGGCCATAATGACGAAAGTTTATTTCAGTTAATCTTCCGTTCAGCCTAATAAATGAAACACACAGTTGAAGACTTGGATTAACAATCAAACTTTCGTCTGATCATTTCGTGAAGAGAAGTAAACTGGGAAACTGAGTCATATCATTTGTTTGATATTTGTTGTACCAGTTTTATTCCTCTGATTACTGGCTTGTGAAAAAGAGTCCAGCAAACCAGCTTTGTGGGAGACTTTTCGCTAAATCAGTTCCTGACAAGATGGGCTTGACCTGAGAAGAAATTCTCTTCCTTCTACGTCTCTAACCCTCAAATGGGTAAATGGTCAGAGAAAAAGTGATTTACAGAGTTTTTAAACTTAAAATATCCTTTAAAAGGTCCTTAAAAAAAATTAAAATTACATTGTGTTTTTCAAACAGCTCACCCTGTTGTATTCGTAGCTCCTTCGGTAATTTCCGTCCTGAGCAGTCCATATCTTTGAGCAGTGGTTACCTGCAAACACTAGAAGAGTTACAGAAAATACGTAAATTGAATCAAAATCAAAGAGATATAAAGGAAGCATACCTCAGCTGTTCCTTCTTACTACTTTAAATACAGAAAATGAAGGGTTATGGCTTATGCATTATAACGTGTCAGCGTCAATCTACGTCAGATGAGTTGCGATTTGAGTAATAATGTTCTTTCATGAGTCGGGCCAAATTGTTTTATTTATTTATTCATTTATTTATTTATGGATTCGCACAACTACAAGTACAGGTGCATAACAATAGGACATAGGTCCCCTACTTGGTTAATGCACCCACTCCCAGCCAAGTAGAGCTATTGCCTTATTAAAATAAAAAGAACAAAAGGGAGGATAGAAACAAAGAAAGAAACAAAGAAACAAACAGACGAAGAGATAAAGAGACAAAGAGAAGAAGACACAAAGAAACAAAAGAAACTAAGAAACAAAGACAAAAAGGAGAAAGGGGGGTAACAAGGTAATTTGGTAATATTAACTATATTATAAGTTGAAGTTATAAATTGTTTCACTTCGCTTGTTCGAAGCTTTAAAGAAGGGGAAACTAAATAACAAAAAGAGGACATCAATCTTTCAGGGAGGTTTCTATACAGACAAAAAAACCGACACTGAAATTAGCATTGCAAATTTTTCTTTGTTTCCTTCTTACTGAACATCACAGGGGTTTCTGAGAATTCTCTCTCGTACTGCGCTACTAAATCAATCAGCCGTTCGTCATCTTACCAAATACCGCCAAGAGATTGTGCAAAAGATGGGATCGCAATGCACTGTGGGATCCCTTTTAGAACGCGTTACAATGGAGTAATTACGGAAGAAAAGAACAGGGTAAAAATAACTGGCCTGTTTGAACGTAACTTTCTCTCGTTGTAGTTTATTTTCGTACTTTAAACAGGAAAAGAGACTTCATCTGAACATAGAATATTCATAAGTATGCGGGAACGTCAAATCAGTGTAGAGTTCCATATTTCTTGGTAAAGAAGAAAGAAAAAATGATGTGAAAATGTCCTTTCATTTGCACATGATATATCTTTCTCAAGAAAAAACACAAAAGATGACAATGGAACTTGATCGAGGGCAGTGGGTTTGATAAAATTGAGATTGTAGTTTTGATTTTAAGTAGATTTATATTATATTTCATCCACTCCGTCTGATTCCGACAAGGAACTTTGAATCGTAGTTCTCGCTTGATACAACGGTGTTGAATGCTTTAGTGATCTTTTATTAGCTCAGTTTGGATTCCAACCTGCCATTCCTTATTCTATTTTTCTACATTTTTATACTTCAGTAAAGTGATTTAATGGAAGGCATCAGAGTGCTGTATTGCAGTCCATATTAGGTCCTCATGAGTAACTCCTTTTTTGAGGCAGATTTAAATACCTGGCTCAGTGTTTTTTGGATCGTACTCAGTATTGTTGCTTATTCAAGGAATACGGAATTAGTACTGCGCGAAATGGTTTATTTAAAAAATCATTTATCTCCGATGAGATTATTGGAACACGGGCCTTTAAATTCACTTTCATGGTGGCAGTGATATTAAAGAAGTGTAAGGTGCAATTTTGTTCACATAATTTTGGACTATGATATGTTGACTTAGATTGCCACGACTAAGTAATCGTTCGGTTCTCATCAATGTAAGAAGTGCTTTAATTGAATTTCCACTCAAACCTGATCGAAAGCTGACCATTGTTCACGCTTAACTATACAGAAGACACAGCATTTAAGAACGAGTCTCTGTAAGAACCAAACATCTTGGGAAATGAAAATTTTCAAACCCCCTTCAAATTTTGTATACAGTTAGGCATTCAGGCAGATGCACAAAAAAAAATGCCCTTTTTAAAGGTTGCAGCACTCTTGTTTCCATGATAACAACGGCTGCTTGTTTTATACCTGGGGCCTTATTCTCATACAGAAACATCGCAAATGTAGGGTAAAATGCTTGTTTCTCTATCTCAAGCCAAATACAACATTAAAAATTGGTACTTCCACCATACATAGTGACATTATTCGTCTTTACTTTAATGCATTTAATTTTCCCTGACAGTGAATGTGAGTACACCAATAGATTATTTATCTCGGCATAGTTTCGGTCATTTTTGTTGTTGGGTAAAACAGGGGAAACGGATATCTGAATTTCTCTCATTCTCGGAGACCTGGGGGCTGTGGGTCGATTTCAAGTTAGGACATGAAGAGCCCCTGGGGAGATTGTCTTACAAGACTAGTTCTGCCATCTGATTGGTGCCAGAAAATCTTTGTGTTTTTCTGCCCAATCAGAGGGAAGTGTACTTTGGAGTCGTTTCGTGTGTTTTAACACGGACATAGACTAATAGCTGAGTTGCTCGCTATATTTGTTTGGGCCACGTGACGGAGATTTGCTTGAGGTGAAAAGTTTGAGTCTCAGCACACAATGTAAGAGAAATCGATCAGATTGTCCGCGAAAATCTTACCGGAAATTATACTGCATACTTTGGCAGGTATAAGTAGAGAGCGTGTTTGAAAGTCTGCGAGGTTTGTATACAACACGATGGTTGCAGTCATTGATATGTCGCTTTAAACTTTAAACGTGATTTAAGCTTAAATCTTTCTAGATTTTTTGCTTAATTTGCTGTGACTGAAACTTTGCCAATCCCGTAAAGTTATTTCGTCGCACGGGCCACGCAGGTATGTCGAGCAACTGGCGCTTTCACCTACGTAGCTTTCTGCTTTCTGTGCGCGCCAAAATCTAATATTCGCTTTGTAGTAAAGTCGTTCACAATACGGAATAAGCTCATGGACGACCTCCAGCAAGCGCTTAGAGAAAGCTTAGCTGTGTTTCCGGATAGCTAATTAAAATCTGAACAAAGACTTATTAACGAGAACATCGTTGGAAGGAGAGATTTTTTCGGGCAGTTACCGAAGGGGTTTGGAAAGAGTTTAATCTTTCAACTGTTGCCTAGAGTGTTGAAATTCTTGAGCTAGGAAGGCCACGGATTCTCTTCTAGTCCCTTGGTCATTGTCATTTCACCTCTTCTGTCGATTGTTGAAGACAAGTTAAATACCTTTGATAATTGGGAATCGATCCGATGCTGCTTTCAATGGGAAAAACAAAACCAAAGACCAAGAAATATTGGATGGAAAGGGCGGATTTGCTATATTGCAAATGTCAGCTTAATAGTACAGGGTCATCTACCCACATCTAATAAGTAAAAGTTTCCACGCTTAGCTTTTCTTTTTTTTCAAGCGAAGATGAGATTAGATTTTGGCACGCACAGAAAGTTGCGCAAATACAAGTTGCTCGACATACCTGCGTGGCCCGTGCGACGAAATACCTTCACGGGTTGGCAAAGTTTCACTCACAGCAAATTATGCAAAAAATCTAGAAAGATTTATGCTTAATTCTCGTTTAACGTTCAAAGCGACATATCAATGACTGCAACCATCGTGTTGTATACAAACCTCGCAAACTTTAAAACACGTTTTCTAGTGATACCTGCGAAAGTATTCAGTATAATTTCCGGTAAGATTTTTGCGGACAATCTGATCGATTTCTCTTACATTGTGTGCTGAGACTGAAACTTTTCACCTCAAGCAAATCTCCGTCGCACGGCACAAACAAACATAGCGAGCAACTGAGCAATTAGTATTTGTCCGTGTTACAACACACGAAAGGACTCCAAAGCACACTTCACTCTGTATGGGCAGAAAAACACAAAGATTTTCTGGCACCAATCAGATGGCAGAATGACTGCGACCGTTTGGAACTAGTCTTGTAAGACAATGTCCCCAGGGGCTCTTCATGCCCTAACTTGAAATCGACCCACAGCCCCTGGGTCTCCGAGGATGAATTTCTCTAAAAGTGCAATGATTCTGGATCTGAAACTAAGCACCTAGTTGATTATAATATTCTAGTTTTTAAATATGTTAAAATCTCTGCGGGCCGGCCTCTACTTTTCATGGGGGAAATTGGCAAACGAGGCCCCAAAATCGGATATTGCATAATTTGGCGATGTTCATATCTAATGTTCACTACAACAAACGTTTCAGACAAATGAAGCGTACAAGGCTTTCAAAGAATGTTACCCTATGAGCTCGTAAACACTGAGAGTCTGAGAGTATAAATCGCAACTTGTCAACGGTAATGTTACATATAAAACCCAGTTGCAACAATAGCAATGTGTACAAAATAACTCGTACATGAAGCTTCCGGTGATATTTTTAAACAGCTTACCGTGTTCGTTTCGCCGTTTGTTTGGTAATTTCCTTTCTAGACAACAAAATCTTTGAATATGGGTTACCTGGAGACTCTAGAAAAGATAGAGAATGGACACTGAGTTGGAATTAATTCCAAAGAGTTATAAAGGAAGAATACATCAGTTGTTCATTCTCACAAACTTAAACACAGAAAAAGAAGGGTCATCTTTTTCTGCCCCAGAACGTGTCCACGTTAATCAGCAGTAGTAAAGTTTCATTTGAGTAAAAGTGTTCCTTCGTAAGTCAGGTCCCTTAAGTTTTAAAGCTGAGCTATTGCCCCGCTAAAATAAAAAGAGCAAGGTAGGAAAGAAAGGAAGAATGCTTGAGCAACTGCTAGCTACATTAAATTTGCTGAACAATGGCAATGTTTCGAAACAGGTGAATTTTCTACTTTATTGTCATAGCTAAATCCAGCATGGCAGATGGGTCTATCTTTATTTCTTTGAAGTTGATCATCACTTATCGACAGCTTCACAGCTTAGTTATGACATACCAGGTTAGGGCACGATTTACTTTGTCAATAAGGAAAGCAACCCAAGCAAGAAAATAAATATAACTGGAATTAGGAACCTACATAATCATCTAAGATCGATTGTTACCTGTCGAGAAGGAACAAGCTAGCATCAGCTTGCACTTCGTTTGTTCGATATGGTAGAGAAGAGAGAGCTCATTTACAAAAAGAGGAAATGTACCTCTCACAAAGCTTTTTTTATATTGACCAAAAAACCGTTTCTCAAAATACCATCGAAAACTTTTCCTTCGCCAAGTTCAGTGAGTCACTGAATATCGCTGTCGTTTCTTATAATTCATTATCATGCTGCGCTTAGAAATAAATCAGCAGTGCGTTATCAAACCAAATACGGTCTCGGAATTTAAAACGATAGCGCGCAGTCTTTCTTCGAGTCTCTAGTTTTACATGTTGTCTTATCGAGTTTCTTGATTTTAGAAAGAAAAATTTTCATTTAAGCAAGTATTTACCAAACAACGAGAGGCGCAACATGGCAAGTCCAGTTTGCGAATCAAGCTTCACGAATGAAGAGATCGCTGAACTCGGTCGAGTGCGTCATGTTTATCTGGTTCTATTTTACGTGGTGACCCACCTGATGGTCGGAATAAAGTATTTGCCATCATATAAGCCGATAACGTCCTTGAATAAGTTAATGATTTATTCTAGACACATCGAGAACCTACAACAGCTATCAATTCTGCTCGGGGTCAAGGCATCATTATCTCAAAAGATAATTCTTTAGTGGTACGTCTTAGGGGAAAAAAATTTAACTGTCTAACGGCGATACCGAGTGTTATAAATATATTGCTACTGAGCTCTGAGCGAGACTCGCTCGCCTGACATACACCGCAGATTTAGCTACAAAACTTTGTTTTCAGGGTAATCATTCTCTGGCATCAGTAAAGCTAATTTTTTCGAGACCAACTCAAAGAGGAAATTGATTTAGATATGGGCTACAGTTTCAGTTTTCCATATCAATGAGCCTACCCTGTTCTATCTTTTTTCCCGTCCTAAGTGGTGAACGCTTCGGAAAAAATAGGCTTTAAATGGATGTCTGCCGACTGAACCAGTAAAGATCACCAATTTGCATCTTAAGAGGTATTGAAGGAACCAGAAATGTTAGTTATACCCTCTGGATACTTGGAATACAGTAAAAGGAAACATATCTGCTTCTATCGGCTACTGACACAGTCGATTTTATCGATGCCTCCGAAATAACGATTCGCGTACAATCGTGCCCATCGAATTTAAGCGTCGTGCTGTTGCCGTGTTGTAAATAAAGATTTGCCTATTTGTAACTCGACATCGGCGGACTGTTAAAGGTTTTGATTCCGAAATGTTTCGATGCGGGCAGTTTTTTACTCGGCTCTCAAAGTTGAATCCAAGTACGTATACTGTTATTACCTTTCGAGTTTTGATACTTTCTGTACGCCTGGTTATAAGATGCAAGAAACTAAATTCACTTGATAATGTAGAAATCATCTTGCGCCTTTACATTAATTAAATATGTTGAATTCGAAGCCTATAACATAACCTACTAAAATCGAGTCTTACCTTTTCACAAGTAACGACGATGTCCTTTGCCAGCCAGGACAACTTTTGGTTGACCAATTTATGACAAGTCGGTTCGTTTGTGCATGAAATAGGCTGTGTCTCAGTAATCCTTAAAAAGCTTAGCTTGTTCCACTAACCAGGAGAGTTGTATGCAATATGTCGGTAAGGAAATTTCACTCCTCGAAAGCCCAGCGGATTCCTAGAAATCACGTGCACATTACGTCAATGCACGCTGGGCACACGCGCCATCAAAAAAGCCGGAGTGATCGCATCTCGGGACAGCGGACGCGCGCTTCAAAATGCAAAACAAATTTCAAAATGGCGGCTTCGGTAGCATTTGAGGATGTTCTTGAAGAAGTCACTCGTAGTGACACGAGCTAGAAGACTCCATAGATGAGGAAAGCGACCAAAAAACTGTAGCTATAGACTCGGCTGTCAATTGTTTTACAGAATGCAGTGACCTGGGGGAAAATATGGCACTCTTTAAACAAGAGGCAAAGAGATATCTAAAAGGGCTTTACGAACAACATGCTCGAGGGAACGATTCATTTGCCATTCTGTGTGAATCATCACTTAACACAGGGGCAGTGCTAAAAGACGAAGCCTGTACATGGTTGGATTTAATCTACAGGAGGCTGTCAGCTCGTCAGCGAATTAGGAGACCGTGGTATTTGGAGTTTACCCGTGACATTCCAAAGGAAATTTTTTTAGCTCTTAAAAGGGCCTTTTCAACCACAACAAATCATGAGCTAAGGAGCAATGTAGACATCGAAGGAAATCGTAAGGGCCTCTCAATCAGAATTGCATATTTGCCTTCTGTTTTTTACATGTTTCGAATTTTGACAGGAAAATCAATAGGGCAGTTGAAAAGTTACTTGAGAAGGAAGACACCTGGGAAGGGCAAAGCAAAAGTCCTTATTTCGAGGTTTAAGGAATTCAAACTGTACTACAAGTATTCAAAGCGGCAAATGACTGTTTCGTGTCATTATGGTTTCTGGAACATACATGGGTTTCCTTTACACGACTAAGTTTATTATATACAATTTGTTGTCTGTTAAAAATGCTTTTAATAAGATTCTTGCATTGTTGATTGTTTACAAGATTGGAAATAAATATGGGTTTTTAAAACCTCTGAACACTTCTTCTTGACAAATAAAAATTGAAAATTTTAATACTTTACTACAATGCATGTAAGGTATGCATAAATACTTCTGGTCTATGGACTAAAAGTTTGTTGTAATACATGTTATTCAATGGAATGATAATAAATTATTCATATACATTAACAGTACTTAATGCATGGTCAGTGAATACAAATACAGCAAGTAACATACACAAATATAAATACAGGCATTGAAATGTAAAATTCAAAAAACTGGTATTTGATACCTTATTTAAACAAGTTATGCAAGTAATAGTTCATGCCCAATTTTTAACATTGATTTGCAAGTAACTACTTAAAGATCTAACTGCACATCAAAGACAATTGTTGCAGAAAATGTACATAAACCTCTGAAAGGCACTTTGATTGTCCAACATGCAAAGCTTTACACATTTTAAAGGACAGTGATTTCACTGAGTTAAAAATTGCTTTAGTAGAGCTTCTTAGCAACAGCCAGCTTTCCTGATTGACAAGAAAGCAAAATAGCCTGCCTATGTGGATGTGAACAATACCCACACCTTTCTGACACCTCTGGCTTTGGGCAACCACAAAAACAGAAGTTGTTCAGGGCAACTCTGTTAGGGAAATACCTGTCCTTTGAAGGAATGTAATTTTCAAGGTTATATCCCCTTTCCCTTAACCAGATTAAAGAAAGAAATTCATGGCGAAAAATTTGCTGCCATCTCATGCCATAGTTGGTGTTTTGGGAGTACCTTGAAATAGCAATGTGTTTAGCTTCCCTCCCTTCCATTGAGGTAACTGAAGGCCCTTTCCATACTTGGACTTAACATCTTTGGTATGCACAGGGACAATGTGACCTATTTTCCATACAGTAGGTGTTACTATCCCAATAAAAAAAACTATAAGCCCTGAAATAGTTGGTGCAGTAAGAAGACAGCACTTTAATTTCATCATCACTGATAGTCATTCTGCAGAATAAAGAAACTGCATTTCTTAGTTGCAAGCTCACAAATGCAAAAGTGTGCAGTCTGAAGGTTTGCCTTGCAGTGTCTGCAGGGGACTCCAAAGACACAACTAGATGCATAAAATTATGTAAATACAACCTGGAATCTCTCCCTGTAAATCTATACTCAAAGTCTTTCCCATCTGCCTTTGTGTCATTAAACCACCTTGTTACTTTGTTTGCTAAGCGGGACAGCTGGCATTTAGATTTCAGTGCCTGTACAAACTTGGAAAATGGAGAATCCCAAGGTACCCCAATCATATTTGTTACATTACCTCCAAGGGCAGACTTTTGGATAGCTTCATGCAACATTATTTTGTGGATATGCTGACAGGCATTATTCTTTAGATGCAAAGGATCTAAATGTGCTCTGTCAATGAATTTACCAATGAGTGGCTCAAACTCCTGCCTACTCTTACTAGAAGCAATGAATGCTGTTATTTTGCTGCGTTTAGTGTTGGAAGCTAACTGAGTCTTGATTAATTTATCCTTGAGGTCACCAACTTTCTTAGCAACAGATAATCTTTTATGATATTCCCATGGTCTGAAATCATTATGGGGTTCTGGGCCAAATGATTTGCTTACATCAAGCAGTTGATCAGTTGAAATGTCAGCAAATGTTGAAAAATACTTGGCACTGTTTGGAAGCTCCTCAGCCAGAAAAGCCAACATTTTCATGTCATTGGGGAATTCTGAAAACTTAAATTTAATGATGGTGTTATTAACATCAAATGAGCCTTTCTCTATTTGCTCCATTTCGTTAGCAATCATTGCAATGTACCTTTTGGCTGCTGTACTTTGTTCTGAGCAGTTACTCCCAAAGATCAAAAAGTTATCTTTGTTACTCAAAACCCTGTGACCCAAATTTAGAAAACTAATGAGCCAGGCACAAGACTGGTCAAATTTACCAAAAGGGGCTCCATCTCCACCAATGGCTATTTGGAAAGTATTTGGTTCCCCAAACCAATCAAAATCTTCAGCTTTCAATGTTGTAAGGTAGAAAGCTGCTAATCTAACAAGACATTCTGTTAAATTTCTGTAACAGCCATCAACCTGATCCTCAGGTTCCAAATCAGAACAGAAGCTCTCTCTTACACTCTTTAAGGTTCCTATGTCAACTTCTTTGAGAAACTTGATAAGTTTGTCATAGGGAACTAACCGAGGCAAGAAACATGACATTACTTGAATGCGTGTTGTTTTGGTTTTCCTCTTAGGATTGGTAGTCATTGAAAGAGATCTGTACACAGATCTGTACTTTTTCTTACCCATTACCCCTTTTGAATAGAAAACTGAAACACTTCTAAGCATGTTTATGTCTGAAGTTTCAAATTTTTCTGCTGCATTCTTATAAAGTTTAGGAAAAACCTTTTTGGAAAACTTCTTACTTTTTGACATAAAGTCAACTAGTATCTTTGTAGGGCACCTTTTCTCAGCTGTACTAAGAATACCTATGTGTGCTGGAGTATTATCATTTAGGTCAGCCCCATGTATTTCTTTGGCTGCTTGGTATGTCTCTGACCTTCTTTGTGTCTCCACTGTTGAAGATGGCCTTTTCTTATCATCAAAAGGGAGGACAGTCGGGTTTTTGCGTCTTGCCTCGATAGACTGCCTGGTTAGAAAGGCCTTCTGTTTTTGAGGGATAGCTGTGCCAGCTTCAGGCAAGTGTTCTTCCAATTCTTGTATGTCCTCAGACACTTCATCTACCTTTAAAGAGGTGGAAAATGTGAAATGATTCAATTCTGGTACATGCTTGTATCTGCCGTGGTTCAAATTGATCATAACCTCAATAATTTCACTTTGTTTTTAACTCATTGCTATATACAAGAACATTAAGAAAAATATTTATTGAGTCAAGGATAAAATGAAACAAAACATTCATGTCATTTAGCTCATTAATGTAAGTTGATTATCCATGTATATAGTTGTAAAGTTAAGTCAAACCAGCAGACTCTGCAATTGCACTATATGAAAATGCAGATAAGTTTACAGCAAATATAAACAAATTTGAAAATTTTTCCTTAGTGTCCTTGCCAGTATAGTCTAACTTTTTATTTTTGTTGTTTTTTTTTTAATCATGAGTGGGAATGTTAATAGACACAAATCCATAAGGCTTCTATGTAAAATATTTTGATTGCAAAGGCACAGATCTGGATGCCAGCTTACTTATAATATGTTGATTTATTTTCTCTCTAAAATGTATGTAAGTGAGGAGTTAAAAATATTTTTCGTGGGGGGGGGGGGTATGAATACTTACTTTCAGAATAAGGTTTGATAATTTAGCCTTTTGCTTGACTAGAACTTTGTGAGTCTTGGCAGCTTCATCTCTTAAACGCCTTTTCTCTTTCAAAAAAACCCCAACATTAAACCGGCTGTAAACTTTAGCCTTCCTTCGAGCCATAAGGTTAATGTTTATGACGTCTTCTTTAACACTGCTACAACAACAACAACAGCATTTATTTAAACACGATAAAAAATTCAGCAAAAGCTGATGTGCTCCAGTGTTGAGTGATGATTCACAAAAAATGGAAAATGAAACGTTCCCTCGAGTTTGTTGTTCGTAAAGCCCTTTAACTATCTTTTTGCCTCTTGTTTAAAAAGTGCGATATGTTCTCACACATCGCTGCACCAAATAGACCAAATAGCTCGCTCTTCCTGGCCGTCGCACAGTTAATCGGTTGTGAGAACCGAAAATTTAAAAACATAGGTTTCTTCTTCCATTGCTTTTCCACAGTTCTTGGTGAAAAACTGTACTCTTGCTGTAGACAGACGAAATTTATATGAAGCCAAATATTAGCAACTGTTACTTAGCGATACGCTTAAGCACAAATAAGAACTCGAGTGGGGACATACCTGCAATACCTGCAGAGACCGTAACGAGAAGGTCGGCCATGTTTGGTATCAAAGTGAAGCTCTCACTTCGTAGAATGCAATATTGGCGCCAAATCGACGATCAATCGAACTACATTGTCGTTAGGCTTCGTAAAAAACGGCCGATCTCGATGACGCACGGAAAATGTTATTGGAGCCCAGTCTCCCAACTTCACGGCCCAAAAATGTTGCACACAGCGAACCCGGCAGTTTTTATGGCGCGCGTGCGCAGCGTGATGTGAATTGTGCTCAAAATAGCGCAAAAAACACTATTAAGTATATTACAAGAAAGAACGCGTCGCACCACAATGTAAATGGCAATTGAACTGAAGAGCGAGATTTATATCAGTTCAAGTGTTGTACATGGTTGGATTCATGGCAACCAATTTGCTAACGGTGGGTTCGATTCTAAAATTCATTCGAGTCTGTGGCCTCTTAGTATCTTTGGGCAGGAAGATTACTCGGTTCCAGACCCCTAGGACTCGATACTCACAAGATGTTCAATAAAGGCTATCCAAGTTCATCCCCCTCGTGTACACAAACGAGTCTTCGTGTGATCGACACTCTTAACTCAGTGGTTACAATTTTATTTGAGACCTCGATATCTTAACAAAACACCTCAGCCTTGCCCCTCTTTGCCTTTCTCTTTACGCATTCCAGATCTCCTCTCCAAAAGGTCTAGTTGTTGCCTCCTTAGAGAAAATAGAAATAACTTAAAATTTCATCGATTTTTATTTTTATAACCTTTTTAGTGATTTAAAGTATGTTGTGGTTTCCTATAAAAAGAGCGCGTGTACGAATTGTTTTCCAGAAGGGATGGAAAAGGAGACGAAAATGATGTTTCAATGTAACCAAGCTTCGCTTTGTCACAACCTATATGTAAAATATTTCACCGGACTTCGCGGCAAGGGCAAGCTGTGAGTTCGATCCTAACTTTACTAGTTCTTCTCTTTTGAAAGGGGGAGGGCTTGAGGGCTTTCCGGTCCGATTTCCTACAGCCCACTCACTTGTTCATGTCAACTAATTTCTGCTGACCGAGGGCAAGGGGTGAGGTACTCTGGGGTACGTGCCGCTGGTCTCTTAGATCCCCTGCCCCATCTTATAATCACTTTTGGCGACACGGTAACAAATTTTCATCCACATATCTTCTCATCTTTAAATCCTAACTTACCTGAATAATCTCCCCCCCCCCCTCCCCCGCCCCAAAAAATTAAAAATAAAAAAATAAAACAACCCCAACAATGAAAATGCAACCCCAATAGTTAAAAAGGCGACCCAATCCAGCGGTACCCCGCGAGGCTGCTAACGGGTCGATCTACAAATCCTCCGTGTAACTCCTCGGAAATTTAGAATTTAGTAGATTGCTTGGTTCGAATTCCAGCCCTTGAGGCCAAAAATGTGTTCAAATGCTCTATCCAATTTTATTTTATAAAAGGCCAAATCAACGACCTTGTCTATTAATAGATTGACAAAGCTGAAAGATTTTAAACTGATCTCTTGTCAAGTCTTACAACCTAGACCTTGAAGACGTTTTCTTGTGGGCCATTCGCTTGCGAATTTTAAACACCTCAAGTTCCGGTTCAAATTCCCCACCCCAGCCCAGCTAGGCGATGCACAAACTCCCCACCCCTTCGCACGGACGACAATAAAATAGATGCGGCTTTCCTAGGGGAGAGGGGGGATCGGTCACATGTGGGTTACTCTGCCTCCATCATTGTGTGACGGAATCCCTGTTATGGCTACACTGGCAGCATTGCATATGAAAGTCATCTTGCCCCCACGTGTTCTCTACCATTTCATTTAATTTTGGAGACCTAAAGTTTGAAAAGAGGGTTGTCCAGTTTTCTCACTCCAACTGCTCAGGCTTCAAAGGATGAACGAAATCAAACGAATCAACATTGGCGCTTTACTGAGGGCGACTTCTTAAGGTATCTGTACATCTCTATGCTAACTTTCACTTTCCCTTTTGACGATGTCGAATTTACATGTGGGGATGTGAATCAAAGGTTGTTATTCCTGTAACATGCACGTAGAAGAAACTAGGCAAGAGTACCATATAACCTCATACATCAATTATGCATTCAGTCTTTGTTCAATGAAAAGATCTGAAAACAATAGCGATAACAATAGAACTTCCCAGAGACTAGTAGTCTTTGTTTTCAAAATTTGGATTTTTTTTTCCGAAGCCTTTTTTGAAACAGGGTAAATTTGGCGCGTTCTGGATGTCGCCCGATTTACGAACGACCGCTCGTAGGATGATCGTGTTTATTCCGGTCGCCGATTTCCTATTTGCAGGCACAACCATCGTAGATTATTTGGAGGACAGATTGGGATCAACAGGTTATTTCGTCCCAACACTTGAGGTGACAATACTGTGGGATTAGCCCTAAATCCTCTTATTACCTAGCAACCGCGCTCGACTTATAAATATCCTGATGTGATTTTGCAACAGTTCATTTGACCTCAGGCCTTGATCTTGTAAGCTCCTCTTCCCATCAAGTGTAGAGCGTTAAATATATACTTGGCCTCCACTCTTCCTACTTCGCCTCCGATCATCGCACAAATACTACGAATTATGGCGCTTGTTTCGTCGCTCATTTGAACAGTTCATTTGTCCTTCTATTTTTACTTAACAATTTGCAGAAGGATTTTCATAGAATCAGAAAGACTGTTCATAAAGTTGTTTCACATATCGGCTTGGGGAGCACCTTTTGTGATCACTGTGGTTGCCTATTTCTTAAACGGAGTTCAATTTTTGGCAAACTTTGAAACTGGGTACAAGTGCTGCATCTGGAAGGAAAAAACTTGGAAGACAATGTGAATCTGGGTGGCCATTTCAGGAGAGGGCTGGACCATCATAACATACATTACCATGACCGTGTTCTACATTTTGGTTAAGCAGCGCATAAGAAGAGAGGTATTAAAAAACTGAAATTATGGTGGAAAATTTTTGATAAAGAGTGCTCGGAGGAAAAGGTTATTTTTGCACTCAAGCAAAAAAGGCCCAACCTGAGGCTGAGCTTATCCTGTTTTCTGTTGCGTGAAAGTGCAAGGGTGCAAATTCTTATCAAAGTCATCTCCTCCAGCTTTTTTGTCAAGTTTCCCAGATAGTTTGCCAATAATCCTGGCTTATTTATACCTTTAAGGGAACAGACCCACAGGGAGAGTTAAGTGTGCATAGCTGTCTCAAGAACACAACAACATCAATTAGCATTTGTTTATAAATGAAATAAATTTAACCAAATCCTGTCACTCCCCTTTGTTTTTGGAACAATTACCTCCTTTGTATCATGACCCACCTCCAGCACATGTCTTCTGAGGAAAAAAAAGTCAAGTCTGACCTTAGCCAAGTGACCCCCTTTGTGCCTGGCAAAGTTTAACCCAGTCTTTTGTATGAAAGGAGACTGGAAATGTAGCCCCTCCATGGTTCTTCCACTAGTATTCCCAGCATGACAGTTTCTTCCCTGAGTTCATACCCTCAAGTGGAGAGAGATACCATCAAATTTAACCTGAGTGAGTGACTAGCAAGTAGTTTCTCCTTATGCTAGAAGCCCTGAATCAAACATCAAGGTCATAAGAATATTAAGGAGTTGATCACCAACTAAAGAAGCTGTTCACTGTTAAACGAATTATCCATGTCAGCATCTTAAACTAAGTATATAGAACAGTATGGAGAATATGCACATTGATATAAAGATGTGTCTAATGCCAAAATAGTAACATTATGATAATAACTCAGTCAGCACTCCAACTAAAGTAGGTCTTCTCAGTCCAGTGTTCAGAATCCTATAAACAACTGGCTGGACCAAGTAATTTTAACTCATTGAGGACAAGAAAGATATGAGATTCCTATAACTAAGTGTATACCTTGCATTTTATGTACTAATGAAGTCAGCAGGGAAATTTACACCTTAAGCTTAATACTGGTAGCTAATGCAACTTGGTTCTCTTTAATTTTCAGTGTATGCCTATACACTCCTTCACTTGCCACCTGTAGCTTCCTTTTCCTTTTTGCTCACTTCATAATCAGTCTAACTTGAACTGGCACAGTTACACTGCAATCAACACTTTCCTCTCTTTTTTTCTAGCTCAAGTCAAGATTTTCTCCAGGAAGTGCATTTTTTACATGGAAATCTGCTCATGTTGCAAGAATGATCACCACAAGTTAACATTTATTCCTGTGGTATTTGTCTTGGAGCATATATGGGGAACCATAAGATTTTTCCTCCTCTTAACACATTTCTATGAACAAGGGAAGCTGGATTCTTCTTTACAATGGCTTGAAATTCTTTACGTAAGTAACAATGCCCTGTACTATCACTAATAAATATAATGGACCTGTAATATTAAGATTTAATTGCTACACCTTACCTATGGTCTTGAGCATGCTTTGGAGAATCACCAAGTTTGGCACAAGAGTCTCAATTGCTCTTTTCTTTCCATCTCTAATGTTACAAATTTGTTTGAACAGTTGATTCAAAGCTACACAAAAGAACATTTCTAACTAAAAAATACTTTGATCTATGTCATGACTAGACTAGCAGAAGTACATGTTTGTGAACTACATGAATATTCTAAGTTTTGTGTGTGCAGACTAGATACTTGAGTCTTTTTTTTGTTTCAAAGTAGTGAAATTTGTAATCAAAATTTCAATACATCTGAGGTCAGTTTTCAAATGGGTAAATAATCTCTGAACTGCCAAAAAGCATGCAGTTATTTAATACAGATCAATGTTTACTTTTGAATGGTGGTAACATTAATTTATATGTTTCCTAGGGCATTCCTAGCATTCTTATATCTTTCAATGAAAGATCTGCTTGTTAATTTTGCAAACCCATTGGTTGTCTGTAAAAGACAATTCCATATATTTTACATATCATTACTATTATCCAAATTTATGGCTTGTTAGTACCATCTCTTTTTCTGTTGGTTGGAAGGGGGGGAGGAGAGATGGACATCAATGTGGGATGGGGAGGGGGAGAG
>NC_142522.1:37688451-37705951 GCF_964205215.1 Stylophora pistillata
CAAAGGACAGCAACTATGAGAAGAGATTCCCCAGCTTGTTTCAGGGGTTAGGATGCATGGATGGTGTTTACGAGATCAAGCTGGATGAATCAGTCACTCCATTTAATCTGTGTACCCCAAGGCGTATTCCTATTCCTTTACTACCTCAAGTGAAGAAGGAGCTTGAGCGAATGGAGCAAATGGGAGTGATAGAACAGGTCGATCAACCTACCCAGTGGTGTTCCCCGATTGTTGTTGTACCCAAAAGGAATGGCAGTGTCAGAATTTGTGGTGACTTTGTCCAGTTAAATAAGGCTGTTCAGAGAGAGGTCCACCAAATGCCAACAACTGAACAAACTCTAGCCAAACTGTCTGGCGCAAAGATTATGTCTAAGCTGGATGCAAATAGTGGATTTTGGCAGAGGAAGTTAGGTGAGAATTCAAAGCTGTTTACCACTTTTATCACACCATGGGGAAGGTACTGTTTCACAAGACTACCCTTCGGTATTTCTTCAGCACCCGAACACTTCCAGAAAGCGATGCAGAGGATCCTAGAAGGTCTCGATGGGGTGGAGTGTCAAGTTGATGACATCTTAGTATTTGGAGAGACCCAAGAGCAGCATGATAAGAGGTTGATTGCAGTACTGGAGCGGTTAGCAGATGCTAATGTTACCCTTAACCTGGAGAAGTGCAAGTTCTCAACAGATAAAGTGGAATTTCTGGGGCACGTGATCGGCAAAGATGGAGTGCAAATCGACCCCACTAAAGTGGAAGCTGTCACACAGATGGGGGAACCAACTGACATTGCACAATTAAGGCGGTTCCTGGGCATGGTCAATCAAGTAGGGAAGTACATTCCTAACCTGGCGGACATGACAAAGCCACTGAGGGATCTTCTGAGTAAGAACAATGCATGGCTCTGGACTGGGGCTCAGCGGGAAGCATTCAATGCCGTAAAGAAGGCCCTAGTCTCTACGCCAACACTAGCCCTCTATGATCCAGCCAAAGAGACAAGGGTATCATCGGACGCTTCCTCGTTTGGTCTGGGAGCGGTTCTCACCCAAGCCCAAGAGGATGGCGGTTGGAAACCCGTTGCATTCATATCCAGGGCATTGACGCCAACAGAACAGAGGTACGCCCAAGTAGAAAAGGAGGCTCTAGCAGTGACATGGGCATGCGAAAGGTTATCGGACTACCTCATCGGTAAGCCATTTCATATTGAAACGGACCACAAACCATTAGTTCCTCTCCTGGGGTCAAAGAACTTAAATGAAATGCCACCAAGAATTCAGCGTTTACGAATGAGGCTGCTCAGATTCCAGTATTCCATCTCACACGTTCCAGGCAAGAGTTTGACAACAGCAGATGCTCTCTCAAGAGCTCCGATAAACCAGGAGCAGCAGTCAGGCTTACAAGAAGAAGAAATAGCCCTGTATGCGCACAGTGTTTTGAGTGAAATTCCAGCCAGCGACAGACGTCTGGAAGAGATAAGGGAACGACAAGAGGAGGATGAAGTATGCCGACAACTTACAGCCTACTGCCAACTTGGCTGGCCAGAAAAAGATAGAGTTCCGGAGGCACTAAAAGGGTACTGGAGTGAGAGAGGAGAAATTACCTTAGTTCGTGGATTACTTCTGAAGGCTTCCAGAGTCATCATACCGTCCTGCATGAGGATAGAGATTCTTGATCGCTTGCATGAAGGCCATCAGGGCATCACAAAATGTCGCAGCCGTGCCAAGATGTCTGTGTGGTGGCCAGGCCTTAGTAGGCAGATTGAGGATATGGTTCACGGATGCCGCAAATGCGCAGAACACCGATCTTCCCGAGCAGAACCCCTTATTCCTTCAGTGGTTCCAAACAGGCCATGGCAGATCATCGGAACAGATTTGCTTCAGCTAAAGGGCCGCACCTATTTGCTGGTCGTGGATTACTTCAGCCGATACATTGAGGTGGCCTTGCTTTCATCATCCCAGACTTCGCAAGATGTCATTCAGGCGCTGAAATCTATGTTTGCGAGACATGGAATTCCAGACTCGGTTAGATCTGACAATGGTCCTCAGTATAGTTCAGCTGAATTCATTAAATTTGCAAAGGAATGGGGATTTGCAAGTGTGACAAGCAGTCCAAAGTACCCCCAATCAAATGGGATGGCGGAACGGGCGGTGCAGACCGCAAAGTCTGTCCTGAAGAAGGAGGATGATCCTGCTAAGGCGTTGCTTGCATATCGCTCAACACCATTAGAGAATGGTTACAGTCCAGCTGAGCTTCTGTTTGGTCGAAAGATAAGATCCAGAGTTCCACTTGCTGCGGTGGAGCTGAAACCCGGTTGGCCTGATTTGTCTATAGTCCGAGGTAGAGAGGAAGTTCGAAAGCAAGAGCAAAAGGCTTACTTTGATTCTCATCATGGCGCAAGAGATCAAAAGAAGATTCCTGTGGGAACCGAGGTTTGGATTCGAGACATGAAAGTCCCAGCGACCGTGACTCAAGAGGCTGAGACACCTCGTTCATACATTGTTAGCAGCCCCAGAGGAACTATCAGAAGGAACCGGAAGGACCTTACTCCGCTGTACCCTAGCAGTCCTGATTTGAGCAAGCAAGGTCCTAGCTTTCCTGATTCGAGCAAGCAAATTCCAGAGGCGATCAAGTTGGATGTTCCGGCAGCTGCTTGTGCAGCTGGTGCAACCACAACTAGATCTGGGCGAGTAGTCAGTGCCCCCAAAAGATTGGACTTGTGACTGTGCGGGATAAATTTATGAATTGAACAGTCCGATCTCTAAGTTTACACAGTTCATGTTATAAGTTAAATCAAACTTTATTACCTTCATGTTTAGTAGTTTTGGCTTCTCCCCGTAGTTTTTAAAGGGGGAGATGTTGTGTTGTCAAAATTGTTATAGTTTGTACTTTGTACCGAGTCACGTGACGGGCAGTAAAGAGGCACTTGAAGTTCTTGAATGAATGGCGTCGTTCGGATCTTTTACGCTCACCGATAAATAACACAACACAAAACGGCTCCTTTAGGAGCCACCAAATCTTGAAAGTCAATTGTCAACGTATTAAACATGTTGGATGTTGTATCAAGCGAGGCACGATTCTACGAGTGAAATATCGGATCACTCAACGTTTCTGGTAAACCAGACCAAAAACTCTTGATCTAAAACGACCACGATACCTCGTTTTGCCACTCTGCGACAAACGCAAATTAAAAAATTAATAATTTAAACCCATATGCTTTTGTAACGGCAAACTTAGAATCCCTAACATTGTGTGATCGTTTCACGGACAAGCTACCGACAAGGTACCGACAGGTTACCGACACATTACCAACAGTCGGCCGACTGTCGGCCGACTGGCGGCCGACAGGTAGCCTATATTTCAGGCAAAACCTGTCGGCCGACAGACGACCAACTGTCGGCCGACAGACGACCAACTGTCGGCCGACAGACGACCAACTGTCGGCCGACAGTCGGCCGACAGTCGGCCGACAGTTGGTCGTCTGTCGGCCGACTGTCGGCCGACAGGTTTTTTGGGGAGCTCTTCTTCACAATTACCGACAATTGTATCACTGCCATTCCAGTGGAGGACATTATTCAATTATGCTTTTGCATTGACTGTGGAGATGATAACTAGTACTTCCTTCATGGGAATTTTTCCTGATCAGTATGAAAAGGACTGAAGTTTTTACACTTACAACTTGATATGAAATTTCTAGAGCCATCAATGTTTTACACATGCACTTGCTTAAATAACTGAGATTTTATGGTAATGATATGAAAGAGTATCATTGGAAAAATTGTATTGTTGTCAATATCAGTTGTAAATTTTGTAATTTACATCCTAGATGTCAGACAGTTCTGGCAGTGTAGACAATAAATATACGTCATGTTGAAAACCAGGTAGAATGTATGACTCAGCTTCCTATGGATGTATACTCTTAGTATACATTACTCCTGAAGTTAAGTTACGTTTTGGTATTTAGGACATTCAATGTCTACAACAATTATACACCACAGTCTTACAGTATACATCATAGCCCTGGTGCAACAGTGATATACAAATAGTATACATTGTTAAATGGCAAGACTAAATTTTGCATGATATATATTTGATGTATACTAAGTATGTACACCACAACAGTGAGGTACAAACAGTGTATACTCTTTGTAGACAAAAAGTATACTAGCCATGCTTCAATTTTGGTAAGGGCAATTTATATTATGAACTTCATTCATGATAAAACCAAATTATCTTCTTTTTCTGCCCCACCGATGCAGCACCGCAGTTTGTTAAGAAACTAACTTACTCCCTTTACTTTTTAACATTTTTTTTTTTGGTAAAGGACTAACAATAGGGTTTTTTGACTAATGGAGTACATGGTTATTATCTACTTCTTGTGTATGTTTTTCCGTATATATAAAAAAAATTTTAATTTGACGTTTTCAAGCACCGCCATTCCCTAGGGAATGAACTAATAAAATAAATGCCATATTTGCTCAAGGCCCAGGAAAATTATACATTTTAAAAGGAATTGCAAGTTTTAATTTAGTCTAGTACTGTTCAATACTTCTTCTACCATCAGTACTTAGTTAAATCCTCAAAGATATAGCATCTACGTACCTGAGTCTTTCACCAAGCAGTAAAATCTGTCTTAGTGTAGTTTAGTATTGAATTGGTATAAACGTCTTACTTAAGTTGTGTTACGAAGTAAAACAATCAAGCCAGTCCGTGCACTGGTTGCTGTATCTCTCAGTAAAGTCAGGAATTACCAGAGTTATTTTTCATGAAAAATAATGACTCAGGGTTTAAAGAGAATTACAGATGACAAACTGTTAAAAGTGGAGTTAATATTCTATGATGATCAACAAGAACTACTTTCATTGTGTCTACAAATACTTCTGTTATAGGCACAAGGCCTAGATTTTTTTTTATATATATAATATTCCTATGGAAAGCTGTAAGTAAAGGTCAATACCAGCGGGGAAGGTACTATATGATCATGGTCTGTTCTTTAATTCAGGGCTCTGGATGGCCTAAACCTTTTGGCTCCCAAAATTTCTAAAGTAATTACTGTCTGCCATACAACTTTCATTACAGCGAAAGGTGTTTTTTCGTATCGTCACGAGCGTGGGGCAAAGAAAAACTCGATTCCTCACGGCGCGGGGACTCAATTTTTCTTTGTCCCACGCTCGTGACAAGACGAAAGAAACATTTTCCGCTTTTTCTTTACCGAGCTCAAAACTTTCCATCTTTTCAATTCAATTTTGATGATGTTGTTTAAAGAATTTGGTATTGTATCAACTAATCGTCCCCTTATTGATGTTTTTCGTTGTTCACATTACGTCTCTGCTTGATGTTGTATTGATATTGTAAGGAGAAATTCTGTCTTAGCTTGGTCACTCACGTAAGTTAAAGGATTTAGCCACAACACACTGGTCCCATTTGCCATTTTTTTGTGAGATTAGAATATTAAATCAAACAAGTTGGGTTAGATGAAACGGAATAATTTCAACTGGAACTCAAACAAATTACTTCAGCCATCTGCGGTAACTTGGTGTTTTAGAGGTAGAGAAACAAAGAAAGCATCTTGGAAATTTTCACATATCCTTTCATGTGTATGGACACCAATAAACCTACCTTTTATGTGGAAACTACTCATTATGCTCATCATTCTCTTTTAAAAATTCCACATTCAACTACATTTTATTCAAGTCTATTCTTTTTCAGAGCTAATATTTTTTTCAAGCTTTAACAAAACCGGGCGCCTTTTCGAAGAAAATGGGGGAAAAAAGTGATTCTGCGCTCTGATAGATCAATAGTAAGGCGTGTGGTGTGCAGTCCAGTCTAAAAAAAAAAAAAAAAAAAAGGCGAAACCAAGGCAGGTAACTGTTCTCAAGGCATAGCAACTTTTTAAATGAAAGCCCTGGGATCTTGGGAGAGACATTTGTGGGAAGTATATTTCTTCTTGTCGGTTAGATAATGATTTTCTTTCAACCCTGTTTTCGGGTGATTCAACACGTTTCGAGAGACAAGCCTTGTTTTTCTATCTCATTTCAGTCTCATTTAATTTTTTCTGGGCAAACACAAGATAACAAAAAATCTTTAAAAGAGGCGAAGCAAAAAGTATCGAAGGCTACATCACTTATGCCCTATGTCCTTCCACAACTCACAGGTAAGAACCAATATCAAAATGGGCTTAGAATTCGGAATGCTACAACACCATTTCGACTTTGGGCAGACCATTAATAGTCCTGGACACTTTAACCTGGAGGATACATCTTGGATATTGTTGGGGAAAATAATTTAGAGCAAAGTCGCTGAGGGTATGGTATCAAGGAGACTTGGATCACACGAGCTTCTTCTTTAATGTACCTTTTACTTGCTGTTACAACGTCTTTATTCAGTGATCACTATCAAACTAATGACTCCAACTGATAGATGTGATATAAGCGATGCGCTTATATTTTCATTTGGTTGTGCTTTCTTAAACTTGGAAGTACCTGCGCTCTATGCGAGATAGAAACATATTCGACCATGTGATAAAAAATCTTAAGTGCTAAGGGCTTAAAATCAGAGATAACTCCGTAGTTAAGAAACAATGCGCCATAGATGTGAACCTTCGCTTATAAAAATGCCGAAAGTTTCAAGTTGATTTTGAACGATAGAAACACCGAATTCTGAAATGTAACGATAGGAAACTCAAAAACACCTTTCTCGATAAAAGCTACACAATTATTCTTAAACTTAACTACACAAAAATATTTTTGCCGAACGCCGTTGTTTTAACATAAACACTTAAAGTTGATGTTATATAACTCTAGTTTGGCTAAATCTGGGAACTTAATCCGGCTCCTCTTCCTTACACAATGTCTACATATTATTGAATAAACTCTGCCCTTGGTAATTCTGTTATACTACTCCCAAAAATAGTGAACTAACAATGAAGTTTTCTCCTGCTGTTAACATGAAATTTTGACATCAGCATCTTTTTTTTTGGCCTTTTTTATTTTTCTTCACTGAACTCATCAAATTTCACATGGAGCCAGTAAGAGGTTAAAGACGGTAATAACTAGCAAACTCCTGATGCGATAGAAAACGCTCATGACAATGCCGTTTACGTCTGGAATGAGTAGTTGGTGCGAGATTTATAGACTAATCAGAAAGCAAAGGAAATCAACGATTACTTTCGAAACTAATGTTTTCTGGGAGATCACAGCCAATTTTTTTATTTTAACTTTTCAATCACTCTCTCTCTCCCTCTCTCAATTTCTCTGAGTCTCTCTCAATCCTACCAACATTTTTTAGTCCCTCTGAAGAATTTGCTCCATAAAACTGTTGCTTCTCACGTACTTTAAAAAGCTAGCGCTTTTTTTTTCTCAATTTCTAATGGGAAGATTGCCTCCGTAAGGTATACTTAACTGTCTCTTAAGTGAACAAAGTCCTCCGTCCTGTCTTTACCCTTAAAGCCATATCTTAGACCTCGGGACGAAGAGATGAATGCACAAACGCCAGCATTTGAAATGTACTCTGAATACTAACAACATCTTTCTTATCAACTTCTCGCTTGTTGCTCGACTAACTAAGTGAAAGGGCATCACAGTCTGAAAGCCACCGTTATGCTAAAGAGGTCAACCGATGGGAAATGAAGACTCAAGTTATATATAGAAGGTAATGGTTAAGAGAAACGCTATGTTTAGATGATTCTTTTCCCCTAGTGAGTAATTCTGGCCAATTAATGTATATAAACAATTCTAAAGGATACCAAAAGTATAATCAGGACACAGGCTGGGGCTCAAGAAGAGAGGAGGACATTTGTTGAGCTAGTAGACCTTCTCTTTTGGCTTCCTCGTGTCGCCCAAGCTTTTTTAGGACGTGAGCTATCTCCCTGTGTGAACGTTCTGTCTCCTGGTGGTTTCCTAACACTTCGTCTTGGATAGCGAGGGCACTTCTAAGAGCTTCTAGAGCTTCGTCCAGTTCTTCTTTCATAGCTAAAGCCTGTTGATTGAAGAATTAATGATAAAATTGTTTTGAATTGATAACTCACAATAGTGTGTAAATGTCCGTGGAGTGATAAACAATCATGACTTTTAAGCTCAGAACTCCAAATACTTGCCAACCTCGAGTTGCTGTAGAGGTTTTGTGAAGGAAAAGAATTCTGAGAATGTGAGAATTGGATACGTTTTCAAAGAACAAATATATGTGTATATATATAGTACAGTATACAGTACAGTACTGTATACTGTATATACATATGTATACTGTATACTGTATATACAGTACTGTCTGCAGTTAGATATAGCTCTTTGGCATACAAAGCTTTGCTTTCATGTCCAAATTGAGCACTCTATCTAGGATGAGTCATTGCCGTTGCAATTGCGCATGCTCGCTGGTTTTCTCTAGTTTGAGCACTCTGGCATGGCTTAGACGATACCACAAAGGTTGGGTCGTTTGGGGTGACCGTCTCGGTTCTCCTCCATCCTAGCATTAGCACTGCACTGATGAGGCCCAGGTCTCGCATGGTAAGTGTTGCTTCATACTCTTGCTAGTTTGAAGTTGGTTCTGGTGTTTTTCGAGGTCTGAGTTGGATAAGTGAGTACCTGCCGGGAGGGAAAACTTGCGACTTTTTCCTCCCTGGCAGTGGTTGTTTTCTTTGGTTCCGTTTTGGTCGCCCATCCCTTTTTTGGGATTTCTCGGTCGATCCGAACTTGCTTTCCTTTTTGCTTTTTCTCTGTTTCGGTCACCCATCCCTCTGACTTGTCTTTGGGTTGGGTCCGAGTTTCAGCATGGTCGTGTCCTTTAATAGGACCATCGACGTTGACTGTCAGGGGCTCCCTGAGGAGGTACTTTTCTCGGAAGCGGTTGGTTTGTTGCTGGGTTTTTTTGACCGTGAGCCTGACCATCGGGTGGCTGCGGTGCAGGCATGTCCTGGCCGTGTTGCGAGAGTCACTTTTGCTGAGAACGGCGATGCTGCTAAGTTATTTTTTGAGGAGCTAGGTGTCATCAAGTTGGGCGATGTAGAGTGTAGGGTGGTTAAACCCCCTCCTCCTCCTCCCCAGCTTACTACTGTTGTAGTCTCTTGGTTTCCCTTTGAGGGATCAAACGACGCCATCAGCACAGCTTTGTCCGCATATGGTACGGTCAAATCTGTTCGCAATCAGGTTTGGCCCGGAAGGCCTTCAGTGTCCACCGGGTCACGCATTGTCCAAATGGTTATTAGGAATGTCATTTCACCGTTTATTTCTATCCGTGGCGTCCGCTGTAAAATTTGGTATAGGGGGCAACCCCTCCAGTGTACTACTTGTCATAAAGTTGGTCATAAGTCGGCGGAGTGTCCCCTTAGGGGCAAATGCTTCCGATGCCGTCAAGGTGGACATCTAGCTAGGAACTGTCAGGCGACCGTGGGTGCTCAACCTGCTGTAGACACATCAGTAGAGATGGACATACCCTCGTCTGTAGCTCAAGAAAATGATGTGACAGCTGAGACAATTGCTCCCGTCCCTAAGGACGTTGTTGCTGAGTCTGAAGAGTGCGATTATAACCTTGAGGCCAGGAAGGACCGTTTTCCAACCTGCACATCGGTTGACCAAGTACAATCAGACAATGTCTCCCGTAAACGCGCTGCTCCCCAGACTTCTCCGGTTTCAAAAGGAACTGTAAAGAAGCCTGCTACAACGGATACAACCCAGTCGATTTCCGTACCAGTCGCTAATAAGATAACCGCGCCACCCTCCGTTACGTCGGTCATTTCTTCCAAGTCCAGAAGTGAAATTCTCGAATTGCTATTCACACCTCCTGGCCTTTCAGGTGATAGAGTAGACCTCCTACGGTTAACATCACACCTTCAAGTTCCTCCTGGTTCAATTGCCTTTGTTCTCAACCCGCAAAATGGTCCTCCTAGACATGTGCTAAAGTACACTCCGAAGAAATAGTTTAATATTAGTTTAAAAATTTAAAACCTAAAAATGAAAACTAAAAAGTAGTTTAAGTTATTTAAGTTATCGAGTGTGTGTGTTCAATTTTTGGTGTGAGTGTGTTAATTTTTGTTGAGGTGGGGTTCGATTCCCCAGCGAGTTTGGTGTCTGGTGACCCTCGTTTCTGGTGGATCCCAACCCTAAGGCATTGCACGCAAGCCATGGGTGGGATTAGTCCTGTTGGTCGGCGGGCATTGCACACGCCCTTCATCGGGGGCCCGGCCGTCCACCTTAAACATAAAAAAAACTGCACTGATGAGGCCCAGAAGGCCGAAACAGTACTGTCTGCAGTTATATATATATATATAACTAACTGCAGACAGTACTGTTTCGGCCTTCTGGGCCTCATCAGTGCAGTGCTAATGCTAGGATGGAGGAGAACCAATATGGTCACCCCAAACGATCCAACCTTTGTGGTATCGTCTAAGTCATGCCAGAGTGCTCAAACTAGAGTACACTAGCGAGCATGCGCAATTGCAGAGCAATGACTCATCCTAGTTAGAGTGCTCAATTTGGACATGAAAGCAAAGCTTTGTATGCCAAAGAGCTATATCTAACTGCAGACAGTACTGTTTCGGCCTTCTGGGCCTCATCAGTGCAGTGCTAATGCTAGGTTGGAGGAGAACCAATATGGTCACCCCAAACGATCCAACCTTTGTGGTATCGTCTAAGTCATGCCATGGTATCGTCTAAGTCATGGGGAAGTAGCCGATACCGTTGAACAGTGCTCAATACACATGTGCAGAGCTTAATACAGTGGATAGCGATCAAACAAGACGACACATGGTTTCTGCTACTCGGAGTTTCGTGGTTACGCACTCATCAGACAGATTAAATTTAATCTATATTTAACTTCCCAAGGTCATAGAAAGACCTTGCTGTTACTTCATGATTACCCAGGGAGTGTTTTCTTATGTGCAGCGCTTTGTGAATAAACTTTATCGCACTGCCATAGTTTGCAAGAATTTGGTACGATGTCCCCAAGTCGTCCATCAGCGTAGCTGTGAAAGGATGGTCTCTTAGGTACTCTAGGTACACCGGAAGTGAGTACTTCTCCCTGATTGTATTGGCCTCTTGATGATCTCCGCTGAACGCATATGCAGCTACAGGTAAGAGAACAACACAAAGCTTAGATTAATCAGTTGTCTCATGAGTAACCAACTGCCATCGTTAAGCACATCACTCATGAGGAAATATTTTATGTACAACGAAAGTTGCTTTGGAGGACGCTTTACAACACTTTTAATAGTAAATAAAATTATTAAACTCACTTAAAAAAAAAAAAAAAAGAAACATAGAAACCATGCATGTATGACTGAGATTTTTCCCATGTTCTGGCATTGAAGGGCTGAAAAAAGTTCATTAAATGTTTATAACCAGTCCTGACGATATCATGTAGTTGTTCTCACTCCATTTATGCCACTCGCTTAAAAAAAAAGCCCCTATGAAACTAAGTAACTCATAGCAGAGCTATTAGAGTGGGCTGCTTAGGAAAGCTTGACAACTTCAAAAGACTGATTCTTGCTTGGTCACATGACTCTGGCTGTGCAAGAATAATTTCATATGGGGTCAAGCTTACCATGAGTTAAGGGATGTGTTCGAGTTTTTCACTAGTTACATTGAACTTTTCTGTACTCCATATGCGAGAAGAGAAATCATAGCTAATCATACTCGGAGACAACTGATCCATGTTTGACTGTGGTTCGAACCGGAGGAGCGCCTAGTGTATAAGGGCTGAAATCAAAGTATTTTTTGTGATTCGATTACCAGTGCACCCATCCAAAGAGACAAAATGCAATATCTTACCTACAAGGTCTTTATAAGCTGCTGCACTAAAGATGCGGTTGTTCTTCTTTTCAGTGATCTCGATGGACCTCCTTATCAGTGGAATGGCTTGATCCAAGTCTTTGTACTGGCCGAAACAACGGCCAAGTTTACTCAGTCAAAAGGCACGAATGATGGATGAGTGGTCGCCAAGTTCCTTTTGGATCTTGTCAGCCTCTTTGAATTTGGACACAGCCGATGAACACGGAAGGTGACATGCACAATGTGAAAGGATATCGTAGGCCTCTGCTGTCAAACGCTCTCCTTGTCTCTTCTTTTCTCCATTTACAATGCAGGCATTTGTAAATTTACTGTATACTGTTAGGAATTTAGCTTTGGTGAACATCTTGGCTAGGAAAGGAGTAACTTCAACTGCCGTATCAATGCATTTTTTTTCCAAATCGGAGAAAGAAAGGGAATCTTTCAAGACCTTCTTGATGTTGAATCGATTGTTGAAAAACTTTTGGACTGCATCGCAGCAGTTGTGGGACAAGAAAAGAGCGTATAGATCCTGTAACATCTCCAAATACCGAGCGTTGAATAATCTTTTGGCTGAATGATACCTTAGCTTCAAGTCCTCTTTGAATGCACGATCAACACAAAACGACTGGATGATATTGTGGACTTGATACTCTTTTCACATGAAATTAAACTGTAGCATGGACTTATCCACAAGGCCTTGTAGCAACATTCCAAGTCTGTACCGAGATAGGTGGCTAAACAGGAACTGAGCTTTAGGTGCGCTGAATGTTCTTTGGAAGGCTGCCAAAGTTACAAGAGCGATTTTTGGTCAGGTTAAAGACGACTGAAACAGATCTCAAAGCAGTGAAAGAGTTGATGATCATGGGACAACGTTGGGAGACTAGACGTCAATGATTTCAGAGTTGGCACTATACTTGTTTGGAACTCACTCATAAGGGCTTTAGCATCAATTCCTTTCGCTAAAATAGCAGCTGTGGTACGCAGAACTAACGGCACTCCACCGCAGTAATGGGACAACTGTTCCGCATCTTCCTCGGATACTCTTGACTCCAGTGTCAAAAGCAACTCTTTGGCATGGTCTGGACAAAGAGAGTCCAAACAGAGTGGTAACGTATTGACGGATAAAAAGTCTATCACTTGGGGGGATATGATTATGAACTTAACACGAGAAGCAGTTTGGGCCACCGAACTAACGAAATTGCAAAATGTATCTATATTTTCAGGAAGTAATATGTCATCCACATTGTCTAATATGATAATAGTGTGATTTTCTAGTGTGCGAAGACAATGCTTTGCCTGCTGAATTGAGTCCTTGCCGGCCAAAATTTGAAGAACTCCAAGAAGAGAGTTCACCATGCCATTCAATGACGTCATACTCTTAAGGGTAATAAAGAACACATCTACCTTTCCTAGTGAAACCAGTTCACGTCCAACTTGTATGGCCACCTCGGACTTGCCAAAACCTGGCGGTCCTGTGATGGAAACGACTCGACAGGGATCACCTGGGGTCAGTTTCTTCATTATGAGGGAGCATTGCCCTTTCCGGCTCACAAAATTCGGAACTTCACAAGGAATACCATCCAAGTTCTTGAATGATTTTGTAAGAACAGCTTGTAATAAATTCAATACAAGTTCAGGTTTTTAGAAAATAGGAATAAATAACGATCACTTGTCCTTTCTTTAAATTGTTCTGTTAACCAAGGTAATTTAAGGGAGTATGCAGACCCGCAAGGACAAACACAGCCCTCTCGAAAACCTGTTGCTTGCTTTAGGCACGTTAGGAAATCACTTGGTATGGGAAGAGAAGCAAATTAACTTGTGGGCTGGAGCGCTTTCGTGTAAATTGCACACTGCTTTCTCTAATTTTTGGAAACTTCACGATATCAGGAACTTTAAGCTTATCGCATCAAAAACGAATTTTCTTTCCTGAATGGACGTGGCATATTTACTCACATCAGAAATAGCGATGTTTAACAGATATATCACAATGACTGTGGAAAGACCTCTTGTTTAATTCACTCTGCAATAAATAGTGCGCAATATATGTCGTTTGGTCCACAGATCTTAGAGTTCCAACGTTGAATACTTACCTTGTACACCAAGAACACGATTTCTGAGGTCCATTCTTCCAATGTGGTAAAGCAAGGAAGAAAGCTTGTGCTTATTTTGGTCGCTCAAGTCAGAGTAATCAGTGACATCGCAAAACCGCTCGTGCCGTGGGCGTTTCGCTGTTTCGAGACGGCTGAGTGGAATGGATAGCCCGCACAACACGTTTAGCTTCTCAAAATCATCATAAGTTAATTCCTCCTCAATAGAAAGCTGCAAGTGCCTTTCACCTGTATCCAGTGGGATCGGGATATACCATTATGGAGACTATATGAATAAGGAGAGTAGCCTGAATCTTTCACACGGGGTATCACACAAGGGTACTTACCAGTCTTAGCGACCTCAATATTGTGGGTTGTTTACTTAAGAAGAGGCTTACAAAGTGTGGGGAGGGGAGAGTTACAGGCACCCCAGAACCCCCCCCCCTCCTCCAGCTACACCCTTATTATTCTGAAACTAAAATGCTCGTCGACACTTAATTTTCTGTTTCAAAACAAGAAAACTTTCGGCTTCAGTATGTGTCCTGACCGTTGAATTTGCTGTATACACGTATGAAGCAAACATTTAGTGCGTCTCTTCCTTGATTCAAAGTAATTACAATTTCCTTTTGACTTTCCATTAAAGCGAAAACAGAACGCCTTGATAGTTACTACAGATGTTTTCCTGGTGCCTCAAGAAACACTTTATATTATAAAGTTTTAAGCAGGGATTTGTAACCTAAGAAACCAAAACAGCTAATTGTCACATGGATATTTTTCTAATAAAAAATGATTTGAAGCTGAGCGCTTTTTATCAGGAAGAATTCGCTTGGGATAAAAGATAGCAGCCGTGAAATCAATACCCAGCTAACTGCTAGTTAGACAGTTGATTTACCTACCTGAGGTACCTCCTAAAGAGACTACATGGTCTTTTAAATCGAAAAGTAACTCGTGGGTTTTTTCCGTTTTCTTGTCAATCGAATCGAGTCGATCTTTAATGTCATCATCTTGCTTTTGCCATTCTTTTAAAAGGTTTTTGTAATCTTCTTCAACATCAGGATCCATGCACTCAGTTTTTACTTCAGTCTTATCGCTTCGTCATACCTTGTCCCTCCTAGTCTGACTAAAACTTCCCGGATGTCACTCCAATAGCTTTTAAAGATGCTTTCGTCAATGGAGGTCTTCGTGACATGTGCATACAAGGAATTTCTGAACTGCCTCATTCTTAAGATGTCTGCCCCAGGACAGTAATCCGTTGGAGCTGGAGGGTGTTTCCAGCCCGTTACTGGAGGTGGAAGGTTATAGATGTTTGTCAAGAGCACGCACAAGGTAGAGATGTCAAAATTCTCAGATGAAACTGTCGTGTGTATGGCTGGGTCTATGGAGTCCCACTGTGCTTGGCTAAGGATTCTTCTGGATCTCAAAGACTTCAGTTTAGACATAAAATTGTTAACTACGAGGAGGAGATTTTCAGGATCATGGATATCATTGAATTTCTCTCGTAATACCTGGGAGCCGACGTCAATTAGGAGCTGACAAAGTCGTGCATAATTGGTTGCATTCTTAGTAGACAGGGGATGAGAGGCCATAGTAAAGGCAACTTGTAACGGCTTAAGCTTTTTACCTCGTCAAATATAAAATTAATAATAGTTCGTGAAGCAACTGGGATTTCTATTGCTCTCTATCACGACGGTTTGCATGAAGTTACGCAAGGGTTACATAACAATGTGTGGATATTACTTCTCATCCATATACGTTTTGTTTCATTCGCCAGTAATTGTCTATGAGCTGAATTCAAATTATAAAATTTATTTAAGTTTAAGGCAATGACAACATTATTCGCGTCGCTTTCCATGTTTTAATTATTTGCGGTAAACCACCGACCATCAGATTTTCATGTTCCTGCTTCACTTGCGTTACATCATAACTATTCAAATTGATTTTCGAGGCGGCTTACTCGAACATGTCACTTCCCAGCAAAGATGTCTTTTAAAGCTGAAGGATATGTAGTGACAAAAGTTCTTCGTTGCACAGACATTTTCAGTCTTAAGACAAAATACGAGAAAAGGTTGTCTCAACCCAGTCGGAAAGAATGGCATCTTTAGGTTCATTTCCAAATAAAAAGATTTAGAAATTTCCTTTTGTTCGTCGTCTGAACTCTGAAATTATGATTGCCGATTGCCTTTGCAACTCTTTTCCTGTAACAATGGTGTAATTACTGCAGTATCATCGACCCAACCATTTCGTATTAGCTTCCCTTGGGTAATAAGATTGCAGTAAAACGAATAACTGTAGGGTGTAAGTAATCTTATTAAGAAAGCTTCCCAACGAGGTTGGTTATCAAATGACGCCGGACGTAGTGAGACATAATAAACAAGAAGCTCAAGCTAAAGAAAATATACAAAGCATTAACATTTTTTGTAAAATTTTTGTCATTTCATTTTTATATCCGGAGGAAGAAAGTGAAAAATATGAAAAATTGCCCGATCATAAACGCAAAACTGGTGAAAGGACTGTTAGAACTTTCTAAATTTATCCAAGTTAGTTGAACAATGAAACCCGTAGTGAAATAAATATGAAGCGCATTACACCTTGTGTAAATCAGGAAGTCAGCCTTTCACTGGACTTTTCTTACCATCAAATCCAGGGTCTTCTGTGCTGCGATACGAAATGTGCCTTCAAAAGCGCCACAAAAACAAGCACGGAGCAGTTTTCGCGTCCTTCGTGCCGCCCGAAGCTGCTTATACTCAACTCAAAATGGCTTTCTCTTCCGACCTCGATTTTAATTTAGCAACTGCATGAGATCATCATTCGTTCAATTCATGGTAAATTATATCATGAGAAAGTAAAAATAAACTTACCGAGATGGTTTCCGGTTTTATGCACGGGACTGCGAACGCTTTTCGAGCAACCGCAGCGTTGCAAACGCTATCTTGCTGCTACAATCATAAACACTGCAACTGTTTACGTATTTCCAATTCCTAGAAATCATTCAACGTGAAATCATTTTACCAGTAAGCTTTGTGTCTGAAATGTAAAAATAGATGATGGCTTCCTGGTAAAAATGTGTGGTTTTGTCAAACGTGGGTAGCTGCATTAAATGATCTGGGATAGGCCGTTGAAGGATAAAGCCTTTTTCATTTGCTCTATGGCGTTGCTGGGGGTAATGACATCATCTTTAGTGGCAATTTTCTAAACCCCTCTAGGTAAGATAGAGTGAAGGCGAACCTAAACGCTACCTAGTTGGAAATTTGTATTCGCACTTTACAATATATATTACCTTAAGTTAACATTTGAACCAGCAATAAGTTTGTCAAAACTTTTTTTTTCTCGTGCAACTGAAAGCGTGGGTTGAAGTCAACAACTGAAAAAAAGCAGAGTCGACGACAATCATACGTGCAACTGCCAGCACATAACTATTCTTTTAGTCTTTCAATACAAACGGATCAATTTGTTTATTTATTTAGAAACACCTATGCTACTTGACGAGTGCATGTTATCAAATGACAACAACCGCGATCAACAGAAACAACAGATAACCACTAAAAAAGGATTTTTAACTTAGCGCAAATCATTAATCATGGATAGGCTTCTTAGAAACTTGACCCCGAGCACTCCCTCCTTTTCGGTGAGGTGCGACGCGCTAAAAAAGTAAATTTGTAAATA